>NC_063258.1:15820858-16071029 GCF_019578655.1 Ricinus communis
AATGTTGGGACAATCCCTTCTAATGTGTCCTAATCCACCACAGTCAAAACACTGAATGGATCTCTTCCTACAATCTCCTCCTTCGTGAATGCGACCACAATTAGCATAAGGTATAGACCTTTTAATTACACTACTTGTACTAACCATTGGTTGTCTCACTAAACTCTGACTAACTTGAGGTTGTGGTCTATAAATGCCTAGCCATGACAAAAGGTCCTCTACTACCTTTGAACCTTACTGTCTCTAACCTCTACCGTGATGTATCGAGTCCCTTACTGAATCCTTTTCGTTTCGCTATCTAGGCTGGAATCTTTGATTTACTCTCTTTCTCTTTGATTTACTCTATGTCAGAAGCATACTTGTATAGATCTTCAAATTTATCAATATACTCCTGTATCATTATATTCCCTTATTTTAAGGCAATGAACTCATTTTGTCTCTTTATCTTAAATGCATCTGTCAAATATTCTCTGCAAAGTTTATCTTGAACACTTGCCAATTCAACTGATCCCTATGTAGAATCTTTACTCGAGCAAACTAAGAATCTGAGGTGTCATGTAGTAAACCATATACATTACTAACCTTTTATGCTTTTGTCAGACCAACTGTGTTGAATGCTTTCTATTGCTTTCAACCACCTGTCCACCTCTCTAGAATCAATAGAACCATGAAAATCAAATGCCCCACACTTCTTTTCATGCTCAATGATATCCCCAGGCTTTCTTCTTTATTCTTGTGCTGCTAAAGTAGAAATTATAGTCTTTACAAGAACCCTCGGATCAAGCTGCAAAGCAAGTACAATAGGGAGTGCAAGAGGTGGAGGTTGTTCAATGATGGGTGTCGTAGTTTCTAACTCTAATTCAGGATTAGTACTACCCCTAGACTCTGCTTGACCACTACCTAGATGGCCAGCTTTCTCTGTAGTGGAGCCTTAGTACAATTCCTTCTTGGTGGCATACTATTAAAAACATGAAAATAAACTGAACGTTTCATCAAACAACAAGAAATACAAGTTCTATAATAAATATAATTTAACGAATCGTGTAACAAGCTTTGATACCAAAATTATCACATCTCTTCTCACGTAGGCCGAGATGGATATTTAAAACCAAACAATTGCCAAGATATATTTAGTTTAGTTGAATTATAACATACTTACATATATATATATATATGTAATAATGTATTTGAAAGTTTAATTATGAAAAATAGATAATTTTTCTTTAATATGATGTTTCATTAGAACGACTATAACTAGAAATGCCTTTATTAAATATTATTAAATAAGTTAGTATACAAAGTTTTCCTTTAAATATTAACTTTATAACATAACCTTTTACATGTACATAACCATCATGGTATGAAACAAGGATGAACATTTATGTACAAGTTACAATGAGTATATATGCGACTCCTCAGATGAGAAATACTGGCCAACCTTATTCTTGCCTTTAAATACACTTACTAGCTCAAGCACCCACTATCAAGCTTTGCTTCCTAAATAAAATTTGTGAAAAGAGTAAAATGAATATAAAAATACTTAGTGAATAGATATACAAGTAGAATAAAAATTTAGATAGTTGTAAGGAGAAGAAAACCACATAATTATACGAAATATATAACGTTGTGAATCAAATTCTTGAGGTAATTAATCTTTGTCAAGTAAGAATACAACACTACAAAAAATGTTCTAACGCTTAGACAAAATAACAATACTAATTATCAATATCATATACTTTAAATGGTATAAAAAGTCTCATAGATTTTAACCATTCTCATAACAATTATCACCAATCAACCATTAACAACCATAAATAAATCACATGTGCATATATCAATCTCAGCACATTCCAAACACATCAATATGAGGATACATTTCTTGAAAATAAAGTACACTTTCACTTGCTCAAAGGCATTGGATGAATGCTCTTTTTAACATTAAAATGAAACTATATAAGACTGCCCCGTAATTGTGAAATATAAGTAATATAATCGATAAAATTAAGGCTATCAATGTTTGTGCTCATCAAGGAAAAATCAAGATCTTTAATTAATATTATATATTAATTAATTAGGCGAATGAAAAGCTAAAATAATCTTGTTGTTGAATTGCAAAATCATCATATGTAAAATCCAACATAAGCAACCTACTTTTGTTAATTATACTTCAAATTTGTAAAACCAATAGAATATATTTTGAAATAAGTACCAATCTGAAATTTAATAAGCTTAAAATAACAACTTTAATTTTCCTTTCCTCCAAGTTCAATATTTAACTTTCAAATCAAAGAAACCAACTTTGCAAGGGCTTGATATCTACTCATCGAAAGTGACCTTTAGTTATACCCAACCAGCTCCACATAATATCTACCTTGCACTTGCACTTTTCTTGTCCTTTTCAACACTTAACTCATAAATTTGACTTAGAATTCAATAAAATTATAAGCCTTTATGCTCTCCTATCATGCAGCCCCCAAATGATATGCAAATTATGCTTTTAAACTCAGTCTTCCATTCCTATCTCAACAACCATGATAGGGTAGATTTTGGGGCCAACTTTAAAACAATATTGGGAATTACATATGAGGTATTTAAGGCTCATATTTTGTATACTTCTAGGTATTCATGTATATAATAGGAAAAAACCTTTCACTTCAATTAGATAACTATAGATGGAGTTAAGCATAATTTAACATGACCAACTTAAACTATCCTGATAGAATAAGCAATAAAATGTTTGGTCCAATTCCACAAAGATAAAGACAAAACTAGCACAAATGTAAAACTACAAAGTCATAGAGGACTCTCTAAAGTTTCATATGCATTAAGCCACACATCATATTTATTTTTCTAGCTCAAGATATGAAACAAATATAGAGGATGAAAATTTAAAAAATCCAACTGTGAGAATACAGCTCAGTAGTCCTAACTCAAATCAATCAAAACTCTTACAATACTTACAAAATAAATCTTTAAAGCCTTTATAGATGAAGATTATGGCCAACAAAGTGCTTAAACCTTCAAATTCCTCTTGGAAAAATACTAGACCAGGTTGTTTAATGAAGAAATTCTCTTAATTCCTCTATTTTCTTTTCTTATATTAAGTGTTTGTGTGAATATATATGTATATAGAGACTTAGAGAGTGGATGATTCTAGACATATTTTAGGATAGGATTAGTTGTAAAATATCCTCTTAGGTCCTTAATGAATTGTTCATATTACTTATGAACCCTCTAACTTTTATTCTTTCATCCTAATTCAATCCACCATCTTTCATTCATTTCATTTAAGTCCCACTATTATTTATTATTAAACACGCTTAAGTACTACCTTAATTTAATTAAGATACTATATGAAAACGCAATGCTAAAAGGATGATATATACTTAGAGTACGGGCGGGACACTTATGACTCACATTCTTCCTAATCTTGAGTGTGGCGTCCAAAACCTTTCCATTCTAAGGTTCACACTTCTAGAAAATTGTTGGGTCGACATCTTTATTCGTAACTCTAACTTTAGATGTCCTTGGCAATAGTCACGCTATAATTCCACAATGTAACTATTGCAAATCCTTACAAGAATCACATCATGATTAATGCCTATCATTACCGCTTGCATGCTCTTTCAATCAACACTCATGTTTATGCTCCCAAATAAAACCAAACCATCAGACTAAGACAAAGAGGAGTTGACTAGTCAATAACTATCGTATCCCAAATTTTATGAGCTTGATAAATGAAAACAGGGAAAAATTTGCATGGGCATACCTAATAACACTCCGACCCAAATTATGTAATTATATGTGTTGCAAACATCAAAATGCGCCCAATCCCGCTTAAATTACTCAAAAGCAACATGATTTCTCCTTTACGCGAGTGGATTTGCATCTCGTCCTACTAGGTTATCAAGTCGCACCCTAATGCCACAAGTTAGTCTTGTCAATTGTGTTTCAATAACTCTTTACACCAATCCTTGTGTTATCAGGACTCCTCGTGGCTAGAGGAACATGGAATGATGGAGATCCCAATGGTGTAGTCCTAAATCAGCATATTAGGTTGTGCCTCAATTTCGTCATTCCCTCTTTCCTCCAAAAGATTCGTCCACGATCATTCTAAGAATGATATTAATACTTGATCAACTAATTTTCTTTCTTTGTATTTGTCCAAGCATTGGATTGGTGCCTATGATTGCTGCTTTGAGGCGCTTTCAATCAACACTCGTGTTTATGCTTGGAAAATAAAATGAAACCATCAAACTATAGAGAGATTAGAAAGAATGATGCAAAAGAATTAAATAAAATGAGAATATAGGTAGGATTTCAGTTCTAAGAAGGAAAGAAATCACAAGTTCTTTATTCTCTTCCATACGGCTAAGCGAAGGATTAAATCAAATTGATTAAAGTACAAGGGTGTATAAAGAACATAAAAGAAAGAAAGGATATGAGTAATAATTCTTTGTGCGCTATTACGACTCTTGATAATTCCATAAAATTCTTGAAGGAAACCATAACTTGATTTTTCGCAAGGTAGAAAACTAAAATAATATGCTCACTAGCGTCTTCGGCTACATGCGTTTTTATAGTGCGCTAAGCCCTCATTCGATAAGAAGAAGAAAATAGAAGCTAAATATTAATAAATAAATAAATAAAGGGAGATGAATAAACTAAACTCAAATCAATAACCAAAGAGGAGTTGATTGGTCAACAACTCTCGTAGCTCCAAATTTTATGAGCCAGCTTAATGAAAATAAGGAATAATTCACGTGGGCATACCTAATAACACTCTCGCCTAAATTACATCACTATATGCATCCTAAACATCATAAGATACGATTCCTGCTTGGATTAATTGAAAGAAAATGATTTCTATCTTACGCATGTGTATTTGCATCTCGTCCTGCTAGATAATCAAGTCACGCACCAATGCCATCGGTCAAGCTTGTTAATTGTATTCCCATGATTCCTTATGCCAATCCTTATGTCATAAGGAGTCCTCGTGCCTAGAGGAACATAGAATGATGGAGATCCCAATAGTGCAAATCTTGAATCAGAATATTAGGGTGTGCCTCGATTCTCATCGTTCCCTCTTTCCACCAGAATTTCTTCTACGATCGTTTGGAGAATAATATTAATACTGGATTAATTAATTTTCTTTCTTTGCATTCATCCAAGCATTGGATCTATGCCTATGATTACTGCTTCCACATGCTTTCTCTCAATAGTGGGGTTTGAACTCTCCAAATAAAACTAAACCATTATACTAGACAAAGAGGAGTTGACTAGTCAACAACTCTTGTAGTCCCAAATTTAATGAGCCAAAATAAAAAAAAAACATGTAAAATTTTAGATTGGCATACTTAATAACACTTTGACCCATATTACATAATTATATGCGTCCTAAATATCAAAACACGCACATTCTAGCTTGGAGGAACATAGAATGATCGACATCCCAATGGTGCAAATCCTGAATTGGAATATTGGGTCGTGCCTCAATTCTCATCGTTTCCTCTTTCCTCCAAAAGACTCTTCCGCACTTATTCTAAGAATGATATTAATACTTGATCAACTAATTTTCTTTCATCGTGTATGTCCAAGCATTTGCATTGGTGCCTATGATTGTCGCTTCTATGCGCTTTCAATCAACACTCATATTTATGCTCGCAAAATAAAACCAAACCATCAAGCTAGACAAAGGTTAAAAAGAGTGGTAGAAAAGAAATGAACAAAATAAGAATATAGGTAGAAATCACAAGTTCTTTGTCCTCTTCCATACGGCTAAGCGAAAGGATCAAATTGAATTGACTTAAATGCAAGGGTGGATAAAGAACACCAAAGAAAGGAAGGATGTAAGTAATAAGTCTATGTTCGCTAGACTGAGTCTTGATAAGTCCCCAAAGTTCTTGAAAGAACCCGTAACCTTTGAATCCTAAGTGCCCATATCATTTCATAACATGTAATTGTTCATGTGACCTTAATAAGCATTATCGAGCAAGCTCTAGAAATAAGAAGAATACAATGCACACTCAAACAAGAAAAAAGGAGCATTTATGACATATGCTTAATTAGATTCAAAAACTCATAATTTAAGTTTGTAAATTTGCATAAGCTGTCCAAATACCATCAATCAAATCCTCATTTAATCAATTCATTTACAAAATACAACAACTAATTAAAATCAAATTAACTAACTTAAACAATGGTAAAATAACACTGATTTAGCCTAGTCATTATGATAAACTTAAAATTGCTCAATAATATTTCAAAAGCAATAAACAACAAGGAGGAAAGATCACATGCTCATAATCATAACTATTAATCTTTCGAAGATAAACAGAAAGCTAATAGACATCCTAAGTATCTAAATATATACATTATCAATATTACAATAAACAACAATCGAAAAACATAAAAAAGAAAGAAAAGAAAAGCCAAAACAACGGATTACCCATACCACACTTGAAGGACACAGTGTCCACGGTGTGTAAAGGAATTGGGAAGCAACATAATAAATACAAAAAAGAAAAGAGATAAATACGAAGAGATACTGCCCTACTCATCTTGCTGGCCTAGCGGCAGTAGGGGAAGTGGTGGTGCTTCGGCTGGTGGTGATGGTGGGTGTACTGGAGAAGATGCATCATCGACTGTTGGGGGTGGAAAATACTTGCCGAATTCGGCGAAGTCAAAATCATCCATCATGTGCTACTACAAGGCTGCCTCTATCCTATCCCCCCTGGGCCAACTACCTCTATAGCAAATCCAGAATCTACCTCTGCACAGCATCAAAGTCTAACTGTCTGTACCGCAACTGCTGGTAACGAGCCTCATGAGTGGGCCTCTGAAGGTGGAGCTCTAGGGGCAGGTGCTCAAGGTGCAGGTGGTGCAGGTTATACAAGCGGAGGTGGTCTCATAGGTCTAGAGGTCTCTGGCGGAGCTGGAGCTCTAGGGTTAGATGGCTCGTCTGAATGCCTTATCTTAGAGACACCCCTCTTCTAGGGTCTCTCTTGCTGAACAACCATAGTACCTGCATGAAAATTAATCAAAACTCTTGCCAAAACAGTAACTCCAGCACCAAACAGATAACCATTACAATAACAACATCAATTTAATAGCAATTTAACATCACAAGCATATCTACATTATGCAATCTCAATACATTTCAGCATAGCAAAAGGGCAAAAATGATTAAAAAGCATAATTTCACAGCAGCATAAAATTTGCATTATGCATTCTCAGTACACTTGCATTAGTCAATTTCCAATTCAGCAGCATAATGACTAATTCACCAAACCATGTCACAATCCAATAAGTTCAAACATATAAAACAAAAGCATTAGGGTAATTCAAAGGCAGAAAAGAAGCAATTAAAAATATTAACAATAGTAACGAATAAAGCATAATAAAGCAATTGTAGCTAATCAAAATTAAAAGAAAAGCAAGAAATTCAATGAAACAGCGAATTAAATTCAACAAAAGTGACAAATTTAATGAAATACAAAAATTAACAAGGAAATAAGAAACAATACCAAGAATTACAAAAAAAAACTAAAAAAATTAAAGAAAAGAGTAGAATCACATACCAAAATAGAGTATTGAACAAGTTAAGGGAAGAAACTTACTTGATTTGCCGGAAAACACTTAAAAATTAAAGGAAAAGTGGGAGAGGATATCAGACTATAAGCGCGAAGAGAGAAAAGAGCTAAATGTTTTGAACCTGTGATATGTTTCTGCTTATAAAGGTGCTGACGTCAACACGTTCATGTTCTAGGTCGTGCTAAATGACACGGTTTGGTTCTAGACCGCGCTGATAAGTAAATGTAAGTCTCGGCAATTGTGCTAAATTCTTATCATTCTCAACACGGTATGGGGTGCCCTCAACACGGGTGTGTTATGTGACACGAACGTGTTCACAGCTCGTGTCACTCTCACAAAACGTGCTAACGTCTAATTTTTCTCTTAACATGGTTTGGTTGCCCATAACATGCCCGTGTTGATAAGCACGGGTGTGCTCACAGGGTATACTGAACTGCCAAGGCCGTGCTGAAACCCATAATTTATTTCCACCACTTTTTCACGAGCAATTTCTTACAATTTTCAACAACTAAACATCCAAGTTACTTCCACATATCTCAAAACACTTAAATGTCATATAAAACTCAAAAATTAAATGAAAATGAAGACTAAAACTAAGAAAATGTTCCAAAACCAATGATCAAAATTTCAAAAACATAAAATAAAAGTTGGGGTGCCTCCCAAAAGTGCTTCTTTTTTATGTCGAGTCATTTAGCTGGAGTGATAATGCTTGAGGTACTCTTATTGATGCAATACAAGGTTGACTTGCTCCTCGAGCTCCAATGAATTACCATAGGAATGCTTCAACCTATGCCCATTGACCTCAAGTTTCCCTTATCTAGATGGTGCAACTCCACTATGCCATATGGGAAAACTTGTTGAACAATGAACGGTCTTGACCAACAAATCTTTAGCTTCCTAGGAAAGAGTCGGAGTCTTGAGTTATACAATAACACACTATCGCCAACTAGGAACTTCTTGGTGCTCCTTAGCCTCTTGTCATGCCACTTCTTGGTATGCACCTTGTAGATTAAGGAGTTTCCATATGCTTGATTACGGTACTCATCCAACTCGTTAAGCTGCCATTATCTATGTTTACCTGCATCAACAACATCAAAATTACAAGTTTTCAAAGCCCACAATGCTTTATGCTCAAGTTCAATAGGCAAATGGCACGATATCCCATAAACTAGCCTATATGGTGTAGAACTAGTTAAAGTACATTAGGCCGTTCCTAAATGCCCATAAGGCATCATCTAGCTTCTCCGCCCAATCCTTCCTACTCACTCCTACAGTTTTCTATAAAATCCATTTTAAACCCTTATTAGTAACATCCACTTGTCAGAATGGTTTGTGGGTGATAGGGTGTAGAAAACCTATGTCATACACCATAGCGTTTAAGCACTTTTCTAACTAAGCATTCCAAAAATGAGTCCCCCCTATCGCTAATAAGAGCGCTAGGTGTCTCAAACCTAGCAAATAGTCTCTTAAGGAATCTCGTAACTACTCTAGCATCATAAGTGGGAAAAGCTTGCACTTTTGGCCACTTAGAAAAGTACTCAACGACAATCAAGGTGTATTTATTACCATAGGAAGAAGGAAAGGGTTCCATGAAGTCGATGTCCCAAACATCAAAAATCTCAACAGCTTGAATGCTTATTACTTGATCTTTGGCATGCATCACAAACCTGAACAAATGCTTTAGTATCCCTAAAGATCATCGGCCAGTAGAATCTAGAGTCTAGCACCTTCCTAACTGTGTGATTTGCAGCTTGATGACCCCCTGTTGGTCCTTTATGGCAATGCCTCAAAATCTAGAGGATCTCCTCCCCATGTACACATTGCCGAATAACTTGATCTATACAAACTCTAAACAAGAAATGGTCCTCCCAAATGTAGTATTTCAATTCAGAAAAGAATTTCTTCTTTTGCTGAAATGTCATACCCTTCCAAAGGACTTCAACAACCAGATAGTTTGCAAAATCAGAAAAATAAAGGATATCAGAATTAACCTGAACTGAGAATAAGAACTCATCCAGAAAATTATCATAAATCGCCTCTAAAGTCGGGTTTTCTAGCCTAGAAAGGTGGTCTGCTGCCAAGTTCTAGCACCTTTCTTATCCTTGATCTCAATATCGAACTCTTGCAATAACATAATCCAACGAATGAGTTTAGGCTTTTCATCATTCTTATTGAATAAGTACTTGAGTGTGGAATGGTCCATGTAGACCATTGTATTTGATAGCACCAAATATAATTTGAACTTGTCAAATGCAAAATCAATAGCTAGAAGCTCCTTTTCAGTAATGGTGTAATGCTCCTAGGCATTAGTCAATGTTTTGCTAGCATAGTAGATTGGTTGGTACGTCTTATCTCTCATCTGTCCTAAAACAGCTCCAACTGCAGAATCACTAGGATTGCACATAATCTCAAATGGTAGCTCCCAATTAGGTGAAACCATAACGGGGCTGTGGTTAGTTTCTGCTTCAATAACTCAAAAGCCTGCAAACAATCATCAGAAAATACAAAAGGTACATCCTTTACAAGCAATTGAGTTCAAGGTCTAGCAATCTTAAAAAGTCCTTAATGAACCTCCTATAGAAACCTGCATTACCTAAGAAGCTCCTAACAACCTTAACTGAACTAGGTGGGGGTAATTTAGCAATAGTATCCACCTTGGCCTATCGGCCTTCATCCCCTCATGTGAAATTGTATGCCCCAACACTATACCTCCCCTAACCATAAAATGACATTATTCCCAATTAAGGACTAGGTCAGTAAAAACATTACGCTCAAGCATGCGTTCCAAATTATGCAAACAGTGAGTGAAGGAATTACCAAATACAAAAAAATCATCCATAAAGACCTCCATGGACTCCTCAATCATGTCATGGAAGATCGCCATCAGACACCTTTGAGAAGTCATAGGTGCACTGCACAATCCGAATGGCATCCTCCTATAAGCAAATGTACCATATAGGCAAGTAAAGGTTGTCTTCTCTTGGTCCTCAAGTGCAATAAAAATCTAGAAGTAATCCGAAAAACTATCTAAAAAATAGTAAACATATGCCTAGAAAACTTTCCAACATTTGGTCAATAAAAGGAAGGGAAAAATGGTCCTTTTGGGTGGCATCATTTAGCCTCTTGTAATTTATGAACACTCGAAAGCTGTTACTATTCTAGTCGGTATAAGCTCGTCCTTTCATTTTTGACCACAATCATACCTTCCTTCTTGGGAACCACTTGCACTTGATCAATGGCATTAGGCCTTTGGTTGATGATCAAGCAAGATGAGGCATAACTCCACACGCTGTAAGAGAGAAATCATGTTATTTTTTTATTAATCCATGCATAATACAATGAAATGCGAGTTCTTTTAGGTCTAGGATGCATACAATGAAGTAATTTGGGTCCGAGTGTTATTAGGTAGGCCCACACAAATTCTCTTTTGTTTTCTGTTAAGCTGGCTCATAAAATTTGCGATTACAAGAGTTGTTGCCAAATAAACTCCTCTCCCGTTCTAGATGTGACTTTAGTTTATTCATCTTTCTTTATTTATTTATTCATATTTAGCTTCTGGTTTCTTCTTCTTATGCTCACATTGTCACTTGTATTAAGCTTGGATAAATAAAAAACAACATGATTTCTCCCTTATGCTCCGTGGATTTACATCTCGTCTTGCTTGTTCATGAAGCTAAGCCCCAATGCCACTAGTCAAGCTTGTTAATTGCATTCACATGATTCCTTATGCCAATCTTTGTGTCATCAAGAGTCCTCATGCCTGAAGGAATAAGGAATGATAGAGAGCCTAGGGGTGCAAATCCTGAATCAAAATATTTGGGCGGACCTCTATTCTTGTTGTTCCCTCTTTCCTCTAAGAGATTCATCCACGATCATCCAAAGAATGATATCAATACATGATCAACTAATTTTCTTTCTTTGCATTCATCAAAGTATTGATCAGTGCCTATGATTTCCGCTTTCATGCGCTTTCACTCAACACTCGTGTTTATGCTCCCCAAATAAAACCAGACCATCATACTAGACAGAGATTAGAAAGAAAGACATAAAAGAAACAAATAAAATGCGAAAACAGGTAGGATTTCATATCCGATAAGGATAGAAATCATAAGTTCTTTATTCTCTTCCACACGGCTAAGCATAAGGATCAAATCAAATTGATTTAAAATACAAGGGTAGATAAAGAACATAAGAGAAAGGAAGGATGTTAGGGATGAGTCTATGCTCGCTAGCATGAGTATTGATAAGCCCACAAAGTTCTTGAAAAAACTCAAAACCTGATTTCTTGTAAGGTAGAAAATTGAAATAATATGCTCACTAGCCTCAAGTATTCGGTTGCATGAGGTTTTTATAATGCAAAAACCCTCGTTCCATAAGAAGAAGAAACTAGAGGCTAAATATGAATAAATAAAGATCAATAAATTGAAGTCAAATAGAGAACTAGAGAGAAATTGTTCTCATAGTCCCAAATTTAAGAGCCAGTTTAATGAGAATAAGGAGAAATTTGTGTGGGCCTACTAATAACACTCCAGCAAGCACAAAATTACTTCATTATAGGCATCCCAAACATCATAATGTTCGAATTCCTAAATGTATTATGTTTGGATTAACAAAAAAGACTTGATTTCTCCTTTATACACATGGATTTACGTCTTGTCCTACTTGGTTGTTAAGCTAAGAACCAATGCCACCAGTCAAGATCGTTAACTGCAATCCCATGATTTCTTACGCCAATCCATATGTTATCAAGAGTCCTCATGCCTAAAAGAATAAGGAATGATGGAGATCCTAATAGCACAAATCTTGAATTTGAACTTTTGAGTATGCCTCGATTCTCGTTGTTCCCTCTTTCCTCCAAAAGGTTCGAGGCACGCCCATATATTCCTAGGATGAATCTTTTAGAGAAAAGAGGGAATAGCGAGAATCGAGGCACGCCTAGATATTCTTATTCATGATTTGCATTATTGGGATCTCCTTCATTCCTTACTCCTCTAAGGATGAGGACTCTTGATGACATAAGGATTAGCATAAGAAATCATAGGAGCACAATTGGCAAGCTTGACCGGGTGGCATTGGGGATTACCTTGATGATCAAGTAGGATGACACGTAAATCCACACGTGTAAGGTAGAACTCATCTTATTTTTAATTAATCCAATTGCAATACTAGCCAGAATTCGAGCAATAATGAAGTAATTTAGGTCCAAGTGTTTTTAGGTAGGCCCATGGGAATTTACCCTTATTTTTGTTAAGCTGGCTCATAAAATTTGGGACTACAAGAGTTGTCGCCAAATCAACTCCACTCTCGTTCTTGATTTCACTTTAGTGTATTCATCTTTCTTTATTTATTTATCCATAGTTAGCTTCTAGTTTCTTCTTTTTATGGAATGAGGGCTTTTGCACCATAGAATCCGCATGCAACCGAATACTTGAAGCTAATGAGCATACTTGATAAGCATCATAATACACATGTTTTCATGCCCGATTGTTTACATTTTTTATGCATGATTATCCTGTTTTATGCTAGAATCACCTGTCTTTTGTTTCCTTTCTCATTTTTTATGCATGATTATCCCGTTTTATGCTAGAATCACCTGTCTTTAGAATTCCATCACTTAGGCTCCCTTTTGGGTTTGTTTCTCTCTTTGCAATTGTCTTTTGATTATCCATTGTTCTTCATTTACTTATTTGCACTCATAACCATTAACTGGTACGTTAGAACTTTCACACCCTATTTCAGACTAGATAATATAGCAAACAGTAGTAACTCTAGGTTCACCCGATCTCCAGGGATACGACCTTGATACTCACTAGTGCTAGGCTGCATCGGTAGGTTCACTGCCTTAGGTGTAGGTTGCATAAAGAGCCCATCAAGTTTTTGGCGACGTTGCCGGGGATAGTAACAGTGAACTAGAGTGAATTGTTTTTGTGTTAATTTAGTCATTATTTGTTTATTCATTTATTCTTTATTTTTATTATCATTTATTGTTATATTTTTTTTTTATTGATTGGTGGTTGTTTGGTTGTCGGTTTTAGGTAGTATATGACCAGGAGCTCTAACCCTGATCCAATAGCACCCTTATCTGACCCAGAGCGGTCTCTCAGATTATTGAGATGACGTTTGCAGGTAGTTAAGGAGGAGGACAGAGTTACGGTTCAGGTTCAAGGAACTGACGCGATGGAGAACCTCAACCCCCAGGCCGATGATGATCAAAGGACTATGTACAATTTTGCTTGACCCTCTTTAGATGGGACGAAAATGAGTATAGTCAGACCTGCTATAGCGGCCAACAATTTTGAGCTAAAGGCCAATGTTATCCAGATGATACAATAAAGCGTGCAGTTTGGAGGATTGCCCAGCGAGGATCCCAATGCACATATCTCCAACTTTTTGGAGATTTGTGACACATTCAAAATAAATGGAACAATCGATGATGCCATTCGGCTGAGATTGTTTCCATTTTCCTTGAGGGACAGAGCAAAGAGATGGCTGCAATCTCTTCCACAACAGACGATCACTACCTGGAAGGCGTTGGCCGAAAAATTTTTATATAAGTATTTTCCTCCCGCTAAAACTGCTAAACTTAGAAATGACATATCTTCTTTTATGCAGTTTGATGATGAAAGCATGTACGATGCATGGGAGAGATTTAAAGATCTTTTGAAATGCTGCCCACATCACGGATTGCCAGTGTGGATGCAAGTTCAGACCTTCTACAGCGGGTTGAACCTTGCAACGAGGCAGATGGTGGATGTTGCGGCGGTGGGCGCTAAACAAGAAGGCCCGAGGTGCTCGAACTTGATAGAGGAAATGGCCATGAACAACTATCAGTGGCAATCCTCTAGGAGCCGACCAGGAAGACAGGGAGTGGTCAACCAAGTGGATTCTACAATAGCCTTGGCAGCTCAAGTGGAGCTTCTAGCCAAGAAGATCGACCAACTCCAGATGCCGGTTCATGCAGCGAACGTTGGCTGCAAGTTTTGTGGTGGCTCGCATTATAGTGCGAACTGTACTGCGGGAGGTATGTTTGCTTCATCTTCTACTAGTTTTCCATCTAATTCTGCTATATCTTCTGATGTTGAACAGGTTGATTATATGGGGAATGCCCCAAGGCAGTAGAATAACCCTTACAGCAATACATACAACCCTGGATGGCGCAATCATCCCAATTTCAGTTGGAGGAACAATAATGCCCAGGGTTCGCTAGGTTTTCAAAGACTTCATCAACGTACCACAAAGAATAACCACTGGCTCGCACAAGCTCCTCCTCCACAAAAAAAGAAGTCAAGTTTAGAGGAGCTTATGATGAAGTTTGTGACGTCTACGGAAACAAGATTTCAGCAGACTGATAGTGCACTTAGGAATCAGCAGGCCTCGATTTAGAACTTGGAGACTCAAATTGGCAAAATTTCTAAGATGCTTTCAGAGAGACCTCTAGGATCGCTCCCTAGCACTACAGAGTCAAACACGAGGGAGCATTGCAAGGCTATCACCTTGCGTTCAGGTAAGAAATTGACTGGTTCTTCGCCTTTAACTGATAAGGATAATACAATCGTGCAGGTCGAGCCAGCTAAGGAAGGACCAGACCTTGAGGTGGTAGAGAATGAGAGAATGAAAGAATACAGGCAAAAGAGCCCTGTGCGGGAGCATCAACCCCCGGTTCCATATCCTGCAAGGTTGAGGCAGGATAAGGTGGACAAGCAATACAGTAAGTTTCTTGACTTATTTAAGCAGCTGAAAATTAACTTACCTTTTGTTGAGGCAATTTCACGATCTTGTCAAGTACGCCAAGTTTTTAAAGGAGATTTTGAGCAACAAGAGGAAGTTGGAGGATCTTGGTCAGTGGTGCTTAATGAGGAGTGTTCAGCCTATTCTCCGAATAAACCGCCACTCAGATCCAGGGAGTTTTACTATCCCTTGTATGATTGGTGATTTATCAATTAGTGGTGCATTGGCTGATTTAGGAGCTAGCATTAACTTAATGCCCACTAGTTTATTTGCCAAATTAGGGTTGCATGAACCTAAGCCTACTAGGATGAGTGTTTAGTTAGCAGATAGAACTGTTAAAATTCCTAGAGGTATTGTTGAAAATGTACTTGTAAAGGTAGATAAATTTATCTTTCCTGTGGATTTTGTGGTAATGGATATGGAGGGTGAGAGCACTGTGCCTCTTATCCTGGGTAGGCCTTTCCTAGCTACATCGAGGGCTGTTATCGATGTAAGCGATGGAAAGCTTAAGCTTAGAGTTGATGATGAGACCACTACCTTTGACCTAGCCACTTCCATGAGACAGTCACTGGACTATGATAATACTGTATATTCTATTGATGTGATTGAGTCCCATTTGCAAGAAATTTTATGTTCTGACCCTTTGCAAGTAGCAATAGCAGAGGATGAGGAGGAGTTGTCCAACGAGCAAGTGTTGGAGCAACTCGCTATTTTATTGGCTTCTGAGCCGAGCTTGTCAACTGATCCCTATCTTTTTCTTGACAGGTCTGGGGTGCAGAAAGTAAAGACTTCATTCGAGGACCCACCAGTCTTAAAACTGAAGGAGTTACCGAGCCACTTGGTTTATGCCTTCCTGGATGAAGAGATGCGCTTACCAGTAATCATAGCAGCCGATCTAACTCCTGAAGAAAAAGCCATGCTGTTGGAAGTTCTAAGGAAGTACAAGAAGGCCTTTGCTTTCAATAAAGCAGATATCCCGGGCATAAATCCAAGTTTCTGCTCTCATAAGATTTCATTGGAGGACGGTTTCAGGCCGGTTGTTCAGCCTCAAAGATGACTCAATCCGAACATGAAAGAAGTGGTAAAGAAGGAGGTAATTAAACTTCTTGATGCAGGTTTAATATAACCCATTTCTGACAGTTCGTGGGTTAGTCCTGTGCAGGTTGTACCCAAGAAGGGAGGCATCACAGTGGTAAGGAATGAGAAGGATGAGCTGATCCCGACTCGGACGGTAACAGGCTTTCGAGTTTGCATTGATTACCGTAGGCTTAATGATGCAACTCGGAAGGACCATTTCCCTCTTCCTTTTATTGATCAGATGATTGAATGTTTAGCAGGTCACATGTTTTATTGTTTTCTTGATGGCTTTTCCAGTTACTTTCAGATTCCTATTGCACCTGAGGACCAAGAGAAGACTACCTTCACCCGCCCTTATGGGACGCTTTGCTTATAGACGGATGCCATTCGGATCGCAATGCACCTACATTTCACAAGTGCATGATGGCTATTTTTAAGGACATGATTGAGGAGTCTATGGAGGTATTTATGGATGACTTCTCTGTTTTTGGTAATTCTTTCTCTCTTTGTTTGGCAAACCTTGAGCCCATGTTAGCTAGGTGTATTGAGGCTAACTTGGTACTAACTGGGAAAAATGCCATTTTATGGTGAGAGAGGGGATTGTTTTGGGGCATAAGATCTCTCGGTCGGGATGGAGGTGGATAGAGCTAAGGTAGAAGTAATATCTAAGCTACCTCCTTCTAGTTCCTAAGTAAAGTCAGTAGGAGTTTTCCGGGCCATGCAGGGTTTTATAGGAGATTTATTAGAGATTTCTCTAAGATTGCTAGGCCTCTCACTCAATTGTTAGTTAAAGATGTACCTTTTATTTTTGATGATGCATGCTTGGCGACTTTTGAGTTACTTAAGAACTTATTCACAGCCCCCAATCATGGTTTCTCCCGATCGGGCCTTTGAACCGATGTGCGATGCTAGTGATTATGCAGTTGGAGCTGTGCTTGGACAGAGGATTGAAAAGAAGTTCCAACCCATTTACTACGCTAGCAAGACTTTGACGGGAGCCCAGGAACACTACACCACCACAGAGAAGGTGTAACACCCGGAATTTTTATATATTTAATAAATGAGTTATTTTCTATACCCAATTAGTTTGAAATTTTAAGAAATTATTCAAGTAAATTATTTAAGGAATAAATTATATTTTTTATTTTTTTATTTTGGTTATTCAAATTTTCCCAAGAGCATATTTATATAAGTAAAATTATATATCAGAAAATTTTGGAATAAATTATAAAGGATGTTTTAATAAAAGAATTTTGGAAAATTGGTATTATAATTGATTAGTAGTATTAAATTTTGAGTTGGAAATTGATTATTTAATTTAATTGTGTATAGGATTTAATTGGAAATTTATTTTGGAATAAGGATTGATAGTATAATGTTATTTTTATGGGGTTTTAATGGAAATTTGTGAGTTTGGTATTTTCGTGAAATAAATATGCTCGGTGGGGGTATTTTTGTAATTGTGTATTTTCAATAATTCGGATTTGGCCCAAATTAAACAGTTAGGGGCTTAATTGAAAGGCTAAAAAGAAGTTTGGGGGTCAAATTAGAATTCTGCAGGATGAAATTGTAAGTAATTAAGAAAGTTGAGGGACCAAATTGTAATAAGGAAAAGTTCGGGGTCAAATGTCGAGTATTGAAGGGAAAGAAATCGGGAAGAAGAAAGGAGGAGAGAGGAAGAGAGATGTCGGGGGGAGAGAGAGGAGGCGGAGGAAGAAGTCATGCGGCGTCGGGGCCGTCTGTCGTTGCGGTGGCAAGGTCAGGCCGTGACGGCACTGGCCAATGGGCGATGAAATAGCAACCGCAGAGGAGGAAGATGGCAAGCTTCTTGGCCGTCTGGCGCTTCCTGGCCGGTGGTCGCCGATCTTGGTGCCGATCGACTCCTCTCGGCCCTCGGCTTTGTTTTGGGCGGTGGTGTCGGCGGTGTGGCCGAATCGGAGATTCACGGTGGAGAGAGAAAATGGTGGCGATTTTGGGCTTTTCCGGTGAGCTCCCGTGAGGATGGATGATCGGAGGATGTATCCCGACTCTCCTCACCAAGCTTCGCGATGGCACCGGTTTTGTGGCGATCGGGCTTCGTTGGCAAATCGACGGTCGAGATCGTCCGCAAATCTCTCCCGGATGATCGGGTGTCGGATCGAAAAATCGAAGGTGGATCCGCCGCTGGCCATCAGGAGTCCGATGGTGTGTTCGGATCGTCCGATCGGACTCCGTGGCCGAGGCTAGTCGACCGAGCGTCTCCAAGAATTTTCTTTAGCCCGTTATTTTTAGAAATTCGGGTTTAATTGTGTCTATTGGATTATATTGTGTATTTGATGATATTGTGAGTCAAAATAATTGTCCGCCGGTTACGCCTCGTATTTTGTCTTTGTGTGGCGAGTCGGAAATAGTGAAGTTGGGGACCCTACTCCTATTGTTTGAATCATTAAGTATTTGGAGTGTTTTTCTGGCAGGTCCTGGACCCATTTTTACGGGGGGTAATGTTCGTGTTGTAGGGGAGGTTCTGCCGAATTTTCGGTAGTTCCCGAGTCGAGTTTCTTAGACAGTCAGTCCTAGGAATCTAGACCTAGGATCTATTGTAATTGTTTCATCGTTTTGATAAATTGATTTCCGTGACTAGATTGATCTGTCTGTTCGGCTCGCTCCAACCGAATCCTGTGAGTTAAAGTCATTTAATCATTGCACGTTGCCTTATCCTAAATTTTTAATCTTTATTTCGATAAGTGTTGAATGATTTCATTAGATAATAATATTTATTAAATGTGGTGATTGCGATTTGGGAAATGTGGCTTGTAGGCACCGGTAATGATCATGGATATAAGATTATTATGGATTTGTCTGCCCTGATCGAGCATTGCTCTCTGGGCTGAGTTCAGTTGATTGCCGGAGTTAAGGTCCCTGATCGAGCTTGCTCTCTGGGCGCCGGCTTATTTGGAATTCAAGTGTTCAGGCTGGAGGTAAGGACCCTGATCGAGCTTGCTCTCTGGGCGCCAGTCTTATTGGATTAAGAGAGCCGAATGGCTACTAGATTTTGGGGTTTAGGGTTCTACCGAGCCACTCGTCCCGTAAAAGTAAAAATATATTTTTATTTATTCATTTATTTATTTATTATGGTATGATTATAATATGGATTGTATTTACGTGCATGGTTGATATTTTGATTCGAATGATTAATATTTTATGTGAAGGAAATAGTAGGGTATGATTATAGTATGGTTTGATATACTGATTTGAATAATCTATGTTTTCTGAGAAGTAATAGTCCCTAGATTATTTGATTTTAACTCACTCTCGAGACTGACAGTCTCCATTTATGTTTTTTTCAGATTCGTGACTATTAGTTCTCCCGCGACTCTTATTCAGTAACCCGACTCCTTCATCATCGGGTGATGTATTTGATTTGGTATGTAAATTGGTAAATCTTAGATTCTCCGCAGTAGTAATTAGTAGATGTATTAGTTGTAAATTTTCTGAGCTTCGGGTCTCGCCTAGTTTTTCTGGTAGACCGAAGTAATATTGTAAAGTGTAACTATTAAGATGATTTATGGTTTTAATAATATTAATTTGAGATGAGATTTGTTTAAATCAGTGAGTGTCAGGCTTACTACGGGTTTCGGTGGCCTTAAGCCTACCCATTCCCTAGTGCCGGTCACGGGCCCACGGGTGGGGTCGTGACAGAAGGAGTTATTGGTTGTTGTTTACGCCTTCGACAAGTTTAGATCATACCTCATTCTCTCAAAAACCGTTGTCTTCACGGACCACTCGGCGTTGAGGTACTTATTCCTGAAAAATGATGCGAAACCAAGATTGATTCGATGGATTCTTTTGTTACAGGAATTTGATGTCGAGATCAAGGATAAGAAGGGCGCGGAGAATCTGGCAGCGGACCATTTATCGAGATTGGAAAATCCTCACTTGGATGCACTTGATGAGACGGCCATAGACGATCGATTTCTAGAAGAACATTTATATGTCACCGGTATACAATCGATACTCCCCGGTTTTCGATTACGCTAACTATTTGGTTGCTAGGGTTCTACCAAAGGGTATGACTTATCAGCAAAAGAAGAAATTCTTTGCTGATTTGAAATACTATATTTGGGAAGATCCCTTTTTGTTTAAAGTATGTGCAGATCAGGTGATTCGCCATTGTGTATATGGCGAGGAGACTCTCCAAATATTGAAGCACTGCCATGAGGGACCCACTTGGAGGTCATCAAGCAAACCATACAATGAGGAAGGTGCTAGAGGCGGGATTCTATTGGCCTACGCTCTTCCAAGATGCACGAAAATTTGTTCAGTTTGTGACCCTTGCCACAAGCAGTAATATCTCTTCTCGTGATGAGATGCCCCAAACCGGTGTGCAAGTCGTTGAGATTTTTGATGTTTGGGGCATCGACTTCATGGGACCCTTTCCCTCTTCGTATGGTAATAAGTACATTCAGTTCTTTGTTGAATATTTCTCTAAGTGGCTCAAGCTCAGTCAGTAGCCACCGACGATGCCGGGGGTTATCTGCGCAGTTCCTTAAGCGATTGTTTGCTAGGTTTGGCATACCGAGGGCGCTTATTAGTGATAGAGGAACACATTTCGCAACGCCCAATTAGAGAAAGTACTTAAGCTGCACGGAGTTACTCATCGATTCTCTACTCCCTATCACCCCCGCACTAGTGGGCGTGCCGAGGTAACTAATAGGGGTATTAAACGTGATTTTAGAGAGAACCGTTAGTACCGGTGGGAAGGACTGGATTCTTAAGTTAGATGATGCATTATGGGCGTTTAGGACCGCTTTTAGGACATCTATAGGTTTTTTACGCCCTATCGCCTTGTTTATGGAAAGTCATGTCATTTGCCTCGCTGAGTTAGAGCATAAGGCACTTTGGGCCCTTAGAACTTGTAACTTTGATATTGATTCGCAGGGTAAGGAGCGACAATGGCGTACCGGTGAGTGAGCTAGATGAGTGGCGCCAGAAGCGACAAAACTCCCTCAACTTACAAAGCAAGGACTAAGAAATGGCATGATCAAAGGATTCATGAGCCTAAGGAGTTTCAGTTGGGGATCGAGTGTTGCTTTACAACTCGCCGCCGTCTGCTTCCGAAAGTCGCAGACTCGCTGGTCCGGACCATTTCGGATCGGACAAGTCTTTTCATATGGAGTGGTAGAGTTGCATCATCCGGTAGAAGGGAAACTTCAAACTGAACGGCCATCGGCTAAAGCGATACCATTGTAACTCGTTGGATAGTGAGCAACGAGTTGACCTGGCTTTGTATGCACAGGAAGGGTGATCCGAATGAGTCAAGCTTAAGACTCTGCAAATAAGCACTTCTGTACATTCGACTTGGATTATACTTTTATGTTTTTAATTAGTTGTGATTGTTTCATCATTTTCATTTGACTTTATTATAGTTGCTTAACAGTAATTAGGGTTTTTAATTTTTCGGACTTATATAATCGGAGAGGACGGACTCTTCCGTTTGACCATATCTACTTGTTTTATGATCTAATTACATGCATATATGTGTTAATTACAGGTAGGGGGCAAGGCGACTCGAGATGGCAAAGGAAAGCCCAGAACATCTGCTTCACCACGGTTTTGTGGCCATCACGGGCTAGAACACCGTGTCAGGCTTTGAGGAGCACGGCCAGAGTCAAGCCCGTGTTGAAGGATAAAGAATAATTTGTCACGGCTTCCGAAGGCATCACGGGATAAAACCCCATGCCGTGCTCATTAGCACGGCCGTGCCACTGCCCGTGCCAAGGTGCATCACAAGAAGGCTAAAGGCTCGACGGCCGAGTCCTAGCCGCAGCCGGTCAAGACGGCCTTACCTCACCCGTACTGAACACGTGCCTATAAGAAGGGGAGGCCTCTGAAAATTTTGCTTCCCTTTTGTTTTTCTTAGCTCAAAGGTGTTGTTCTTATACCCTTATCTCACCCTTCTCACTTTCCTCAGCGAACTCAGGTAAGTCCCTTCATTTATTGCCTTATATTTTTTTTTTATTATGATTTGACTTCTATTTTATACATATACTCTTGTTAGGACATGCTAGGATATCTTGGTGGCTTTATATTGTAACCATATGACCTTGGTTAGGTTAATTTACATTAGTTGTTGTGTTTGTGGTGTAGTCGGTTATGAAAATGATAAGTGTGGGGTTTTGGTGGAAATAAAATGTGCCTACAGCATGCAAAGCATGAATAATGTTTAGACTTAAATTGCAATTGCTGGTTCATGATAAATTAGATTGGTATGTATCGGTTTATTAGTTTATACAAGTTTTTGGTTAGTCGAAGTATAATCATTATGCTGTTGATTCGGTAGATTATTTCTTTTATTAAATTGAATTCTTACAAAAAACTAATAATTCGTTGCATTAGGTGATATGACGGACCGCGATAAATCTCGTGAGAACTGAACGCTGCTACTAGCAAGCGATCGCGTGGTGAAGGAACGCCTTCCTCGAGCGCCCGGAACCAAAGACCAAAGACTTCCACCTCCACCACAACAAAGAAATAGTCCGACCTCGAAAAGCACCTATCGTGAATCCATCCACACCGGCCATCATCCATTGTGGACATTCCCTAATGCGGATAATGAAAGTAGATTCCAAGTCATGAGATGGAAGCAAGTGATGGCGGGCCGTTGCATAGACTTCACATCCCTAGAGAGAGTGGGATTGGCTCAAGATATGCACACTGTTCGAGACTCGCCAGATGCGAGATTCTTTGACATCATTGAGCCAACCTACCGTGAGCTTACGATCGAGTTCCTCAAAGACCTTCTTCCCGCAGCAATGATCACAACCGGCATCACCGATGCAATTTATTTCAGGGCTTGGGGAAGGGAGTTCTCGATGTCGTCCCACAATTTGGCATGCATTTGGGATTATGGACTGAACAAGAAATCTCGGGGGAGGAGTATCAGGGATGTCTCTACATCCACCTAATTTCATATGACGCCATGTGGGACTCATTGGTAATGAGGCCGGAAACATACTACCCAAGCAGGTCTAAGGCCTCTAGCCTACCGGACCATCTCCGCTACATTCATACCCTACTAGCTTACACCATTATAGGCCGAGGGGACAGTTTTGGGGCAGTCACACAGACTGATGTCTTTATTCTCTGGGCTATGCAACATCAGAGGAAGCTAGACTTGGGATATTTATTGGCTCACCAAGTCTGTTCATTTATAGTAGACGCCCAGAAGAAGATGCATTATTGTTTCGGTCCGTATGTGACTAGGTTAGCTAAGAGACTGGATGTATTGGACGACTGTCTCTCGAAACATTCAAATATTGGTGACATGACACCACTAGGGATCAGACAGATGATCAACATGCAGATGATCACGGCCACTAGACATCCACATGGTATTAAATATAGGCTCGTGAGCACAATAGTCAGGGAAGCTAGAGAGGCAGCGGCTAGAGGAGCCCAACATCCGTCGGCCGGGATCCCGGATGTTAGGATTCCTAACCCAGCTAGAGTGTTTATGCCCTCATCTGGAGCCTCATCCTCTCATTCGACAGGGCCATCGAGCATTCAGATCAGTGCTATGGCCGACCGTCTAGATCGAGTCTGCGGTCTACAACAGCAGCAGTATACTGAGTTTGTGCGGTTTCAAGAAGAAACGAAGGCACAGTTGGGTAGTTTGAACAATATACTTCAACAGTTCCTGAGTGGTTTAGAAAGACAGGCCACCCAGACAGACTTCATAGTAGTGCAGATTCAAAAGATGGCAGATGCTGGAGCACAAAATCAGCGGCTCATTGATGATATGGAGTTCGATTTGGCAACATGCTTCACGGACCCTGATCCACCACCGCCACCTTCCTCAGCAAATTTCCCTGCCCCCCAACTTCCAGCAGATCCAACCAGTGAGGATACACCATCAGCAGACTCCTAGCGAAAAAAAAAATTTGTGATATTTTCCTCTTTCCTTATTCTTTATTTTTTTTATTTTTATTTATTTTCTTTCAATTTATTATCTCTTTTTACTTTCTTGCTTGTAGCTTGCTTAATTTTATGTTATTTCCTTGCACTTGTCTGTTTATGTTAAGTAGAACACTATGCCTTTTTAATTAAAAAAAAATCAGCATGATCTTCCATAACCATAATGTGTGAATCATATGCTTCCTCAGCCTTCATCTCTCTAACACTGTGGACAGTGTTATACTAAAATGTGGGGTAGGTACCTACCGATGTTGTGCCTATCTTGAGTTTTGTTTTAATTAAGTAGTTGATGACTTTTTCTCCTTTGAATGGATTCCCTTATAGCTTTTATCGAACCTTGTTGGGAAGAAGGCAATGAATAAATCTCTTAACTACAATCCAGCCAGGTAAAACTGGTATTTTTCCTTAATTCTTCCATATTACTTTATCTTAGATATAGAACACTGTTAATATTGCTGCTTATTATTGTGATTGACTGTTTAAATTAGGTTGAGAATTCATGCAATTTTAACCCACTCAAATGGTGAGATTTTGAGCCAATTGGTGCATCACTATTATGCTCCCTTTTCTTTCATTAGTGAGCATTTTACAGAATCTCTGTTTCTAGAACTTGCTTTACGATATCTGTTGAGATTACATGAATTGTCAATAATCGTGAGATGATTTGGGCACTTAGGATTTACACAATTTGGCCAAAAAGCCTAACCCTGTTTTTCCCTTAGTGAACCAATTTTGAGCCTTAGCCATTCCTTTCGTGACAATAATAACAGTGACACTCATTGTATCACTTCTATTCATTTGACCATTCTTTCAACCATTGTTGCTGGAAATTATATAAGTTATGCTGCATTTTACTTTGGATCAATCTGCATTCATATATTTCACTAAGTTGCTAGGTTTTTCATAGATGCTCCCTTCAATTATTGTATGTGTCATTTTCTCAATTTAGATGATTCATCATTTTAACTTTAGCAACTTTATTAAGTTTGTTCTCTCTCTTAAGGATTTAGTGATTTGGGGATTTTGGGAAAAATCAGTACGAAGTTTTGAAATTTGTTTTGAGCTAACCTCCTGCAATGCATTTGATCGAGTTATTTGGTATCTGTTTGAGGAGTGAGTTGTAAAGTGCTTGAGGACAAGCAAAAGTTTAAGTATGGGGTAATTTGATAAGCATCATAATACACATGTTTTCATGCCTGATTGTTTACATTTTTTATGCATGATTATCCCGTTTTATGCTAGAATCACCTGTCTTTTGTTTCCTTTCTCATTTTAGGTCATTTTCGAAGGACATCATCAGTAATCGAGGGACATACGTGTGATTATGGACCAAAATCCATCAGATTGGGCGAGGAGTAGCACCCAGAGGGTTGAGCACGGCCTGGACTCCGGCCGTGCTGAATTACCAAGAGGCTATCCCCAATTGTGCCATTTCAAAGACGACCGAGCCACCACGGCCTCGCCTCGTGATGGATCAAGACAGCTTAGGCACGGCCTGGAAGGAGTTAGCACAACAGACTCCACAGATTCAGCACCGCCTGGACTCCGGCCATGCTGAATCATCACAGCCTGGACTCCGACCCTGCTGAATCAACTATATAGGCGATTTTGAATTCTTTTTGAAGAGAGACAATTTTTGGACTCAATTCCAAGACACACGCTTAATCAATTGTGTTCCTATACCTCAATTGTAAACCTTGAGAGATCAAAAATTCATCAATTGAAGGAGGGATTTCACTTGTTCCAACATCAAATTGAACATGGGTTTGAGATTTTGAATTTGCAATTTTAGGGTTTCTCTTTCAGCTTGAAAGAGAAAGGTGTACATGCCTTTAATTTGTTTTTCCTTATTTTGTTCCCTAATTGCTTTAACCATGAACATGAGTAGCTAGATCTTTTGAATCCATTAGGGTTCACCTTTGTTGATGGATTATGCTTAATTGTTAGTTTTTATAATTGTCATTCTTGCAATCTTCTTGCTATTCAGTAATAAAAGTTTGATTCAATTAATTTGAGACGTTGGATTAATTGTTTATTAGGTTGTTTCTTGACATTGAGAAATGCTTGTTACAACTGGACATTGAATAGTAAGAACTGGTAGTTAACACTTAGAGATAAGGTTGATTTACTCGCCGAATTAAGAACTAATAACTCTTAATAGTTTTAAATCATACTTAATGTTAATCTGTAGTAATCCGATAGGAAGAGATTCCATTAGGTTAGTGCAGGGTTAGGAATCCAGTAAGCTCGAGAGAGGAACCGGGATTCAATTCAGGATTTAGGCACGGGTAAGCAAGATCGGCAATCCATAAAATCTATCTTTAGAATTCCATCACTTAGGCTCCCTTTTGGGTTTGTTTCTCTCTTTGCAATTGTCTTTTGATTATCCATTGTTCTTCATTTACTTATTTGCACTCATAACCATTAGCTGGTACGTTAGAACTTTCACACCCTATTTCAGACTAGATAACATAGCAAACAGTAGTAACTCTAGGTTCACCCGATCTCCAGGGATACGACCTTGATACTCACTAGTGCTAGGCTGCATCGGTAGGTTCACTGCCTTAGGTGTAGGTTGCATAAAGAGCCCATCAATACTATTTCAGTTTTCTACCTTATAGGAAATCAAGATATGGGTTCTTTCAATAATTCTATGGATTTATCAACACTCACAATAATGAGCACAAACTTATCCCTCACATCATTCCTTTCTCTTATGTTCTTGGTCTACCCTTATGTTTAAATCAATTTGATTTGATCCTTACACTTAGCAGTATGGAAGAGAATAAAGAACTTATGATTGCTTCCCTTATTGAATATGAAATCCTACCTATATTCTCATTTTGTTTATTCCTTTTCTATCTCTTTTTCTAATCACTATCCATTATGATGGTTTAGTTTTATTTGGAAAGCATAAACACGACTATTAAGTGAAAGTGCGTGGAAGCGGTAATCATAGGCACCAATCTAATTCTTCTTCATCGAATGCAAAGGAATAAAATTAGTTAATTGAGTGTTGATATCATTCTCCGAATTATCGTAAACGAATCTTTTGGAGGAAAGAGGGAACGATGAAAATCTAGTCACGAACAAATATTCTG
This sequence comes from Ricinus communis, assembly GCF_019578655.1. Classification (NCBI taxonomy): domain Eukaryota; kingdom Viridiplantae; phylum Streptophyta; class Magnoliopsida; order Malpighiales; family Euphorbiaceae; genus Ricinus; species Ricinus communis. The sequence continues at coordinate 15,848,311 of NC_063258.1, forward strand.
ATTCAGGAGTTGCACGATTAGGATCTCCATCATTCCTTATTCCTCTAGGTATGACGACACATGACGACACAAGGATTAGCGTAAGGAATCATGAAAATGCAATTGATAAGCTTAACTGGTGGCATTGGGGCTTAACTTGAAGATCAAGCAGGACATGAAGTAAATCCATGTGCGTAAGGGAGAAGTCATGATGTTATCAATGAATCTGAGCATAATACAATAAAAAATGAGAGCTTTTTGATCTTTGGGATGCATATAATTAATTAATTTGGTATCGAGTGTTATTAAGTTGGGCCACATGAATTTTCCTTTATTTTCATTAAGTTGGTCCATAAAATTTGGGATCTTCATCATTCCTTGTTCCTCAAGGCACGAGGACTTGTAATGACACAAAGATTACTGTAAGGACTGGTTAACCACTCTCGTAGTCCTAAATCTTATGAGCCAGCTTAATAAAAACAAGGAAAAATCTGCATAGGCCTACTTAATAACACTGACCCATATTAGTTCATTATATGTGTCCTAAACATCAAAATGCTCGCATTTCCACTTATATGATGCTTAGATTTATGAAAAACAATATGATTTCTCCCTTATGAGCGTCGATTTATGTGTTGTCCTGCTTGATCATCAAGCTAATCCCCAATGCCACTAGTTAGGATTTTTAATTGCATTCCCATGATTCCTTATGCCAATCCTTGTGTCATGATGAGTCCTCGTGCCTTGAGGAACAAGGAATGATGGAGATCCTATTGGTGCAAATCAGGAATAGGGATATTTGGGCTTGTCTTGATTCTCGGCGTTCCCTTGTTCCTCCAAAAGATACATCTGCGATCTTTTAAAGAATGATATCAATACTCGATCAACTAATTTTCTTTAACTCAACACTCTTATTTATGCTCGCCAAATAAAACCAAACCATCATACAAGACATCGATTAGAAAAAGACGAACAAATGAGAACATATGTATGATTTCAAATCCGATAAGAAAAGAAATCACAAGTTCTTTATTCTATTACATGGCTAAGCGTAAGGATCAAATTGAATTTATTTAAACATAAGGGTAGACAAAGAACACAAAAGAAAGGAAGGATGTGAGCAATAAGTCTAGGTTTTCACTAGTGCAGGTCTTCATAAGTTCGCAAAGTTCTTGAAAGAACCGTAATTTAATTCTCTACAAGTCAAAAAGTGAAATAATATGCTCACTAGCCTCAAATATTCGGTTGCATACGATTTTCATAGTGTGAAAGCCCTCATTCCAGAAGAAGAAACTAGAAGCTAAATATGATTACATAACTAAGGAAAGATGGATAAACTAAACCAGAGAGGAGTTGACTGGTCAACGACTCTCGTAGTCCCAAATTTTATGAGCCAACTTAACGAAGACAAGGGAAAATTCATGTGGAGATACCTAATAACATTTCAACCAAAATTACTTTATTATATCCATCCCAAACATCAAAATGCTTGCATTCCTGCTTGTATTATGCTTGAATTTAATAAAAACAACACGATTTCTCCCTCACGCATGTGGATTGCATCTCGTCCTGCTTGATCTCAGTTATTAGGTAGAGAGAAATCATGTTGGTTTCGATTAATCCAAGTGTAATACAAGCGGGAATGCGAGCATTTTGAAATTTGGGATGAATAAAACGAAGTAGTTTTAGGTTAGTGTTATTAGGTAGGCCCACACAAATTTACCCTTGTTTTCATTCTGGATCATAAAATTTAGGATTACAAGAGTTGTTGACTAATCAACTCCTCTGTTGTTCTTGATTTGATATCAGTTTAGTCATCTTTCTTTATTTACTTAATCATATTTAGCTTCTAATTTCTTATTTTATGGAATGAGGGCTTTCGTACTATAAAGAATGCATGGAACCGATTACTTGAGGCTAATAAACATATTATTTCTGTTTTCTAGCTTGCAGGAGATCGAGTTATATGTTTTTTCAAGAACTTTGCAAACTTATCAACACTTGTGCTAGTGAGCATGGACTTATCCCTCACGTCCTTGCTTTCTTTTCTATTCTCTGTCTACCCTTGTGTTTAAATTAATTCGACTTGATCCTCACACTTAGTCGCATGGAAGAGAATAAATAATTCATGACTTCTTTCCTTATTGGATCCGAACTCCTACCTATTTTTTCATTTTGTTTGTCTCTTTTGTGTCTCTCTTTATAATTTCTATCTAATATGATGGTTTAGTTTTATTTGGCGAGCATAAACAGGATTATGAATTAAAGCGCATGGAAGAGATAATCATAGGCACCGATCCAAGGCTTGGACAGATGTGAAGAAAGAAAATTAGTTGATCGAGTATTGATATCATTCTTCAGATGATCGCAAATGAATCTTTTGAAGACAAGAGGGAACACCGAGAATCGAGGCATGGCCAAACATTCTAATTCAGGATTTGCACCATTAGGATCTCCATCATTCCTTATTCCTCTAAGCATGAGGACTCCTGATGACATAAGGATTGGTGTAAGGAATCATGGTAGTGCAATTGATAAGCTTCACCGGGGGCATTAGGGCTTAGCTTGATAATCAAGCAGCACGAGACATAAATCCACGCGTGTAAAGAAGAAATCATGTTGTTTTCAATAAGTCTAAGTGTAATACAAGCGGGAATGTGAGCATTTTGATGTAATACAACTGAGAATGTGAGTATTTTGATGTTTGGGATGCATATAATGAAGTAATTTGGGTCAGAGTGTTATTAGGTAATGCCCAAGCAAATTTTCTCTTATTTTTGTTAAGCTGGCTGATAAAATTTGGTTTAATGAAAATTGTTGACCAATCAACTCTTGTATCATTCTTGATTTGACTTCAGTTTATTCATCTTTTTTTATTCATTGATAAGTTAGCTTCTAGTTTCTTCTTGTTATGGAAAGAGGGCTATTGCGCTACAAAAACTGCATGCACCTGAATACTTAAGGCTACTGAGTATATTATTTTAATTTTCTACCTTATGGAAAATCAAGTTATAAGTTCTTTATCAAGAACTTTGTGAACTTATGAAGACCTGCACTAGCGAATTGTTAAGAAACTTTAGGAATAAAAAATACAAACTCTAATAGTTATGAACCCGTATATCACTAAACTAGAAACCCACTAACAAATTGAATCAAATCGTACGATCACTCTAGATTAGATTATGAAGTTGATCAATAGAATAAGAACCTAAAGAGAACTAACTTCTTTAAACCCTAATCCTAGCATGCCACAAAGATAGATCAAATCTTTGATAAGTGTTATATGGATTCCATAAGAATGCAAGAATTAAGCAAGGTTGCTAGAATAATGAAATATCATTAATAATCAAAACTTAATGTAACATACGGCTTGGTTCAAGTTAAATAGACTTGAAACAAACCCTAGAAGACAACTAACATGAAAAAGACTATTCTGCCCTAAATAAACTTAATAAAACTAAACTAAAGCTGACAAGCATATTTCAGCCCTAATTGGTTCTTCATGGGCTTGAACTTCCAATAGATTGAATAAAGCCCAATTTTGATGCTCCTTAATAGCTATAGATCTTGGGCCTTCAAATGGACTATCCTCGCTAGCCCAATCTTGTATATAACCATTTAAGGCTTGTTGCAACTTCTTGGATTTGGACCTTGTTATTGGGCCTTGTGGCAAGCTTACCCCATCTTTAGCATCCTTAGCTTTCCTTGCGTGCTCATCTCAAGCCCGTCATCTTCAAGCTTTTCTTGTGCTAGCCCATCTATATCATTCCCTCCTTCTTTTGAATGGTTCGTCCATGATTCAGGCTCATCATCTACATCAAAAGAAGTTAGATCAGCAACATTAAAAGTACCACTTACATTATACTCATCTTGTAAGTCTATCTTATATGCATTTTAATTTATCTTCTCAAGAAATTGGAATGGACTAGCACCCCTTGGACTCAATTTTGACTTTCTTTGTTTGGAAACCTTTCCTCTCGAAAATAGACCTGAACCAAATCACCAGGCTTGAACACAACTTTCTTTCTTCCTCTGTTTAACCTTTTGGCTATCCTTTCAGTTTGCTTCTCAATCCTATCTTTCACTTGTTTGTGCATCTTCATCACTAAATCTGCCTTGGAAACACCTTTAATACTAAAAAGTTTATTAATAGGCAAAGGAATAAAATTAATTAGAGGTAAAGGACTAAAGCGATACACTATCTGGAATGGTGAAGTATATGTAGTGCTATGAATAACCCTATTATTAGCAAATTCCACATATGGCAATAAATCTTCCTAAGACTTAAAATTCCTAAAAATTAAAGCACAAAGCAAGTGCACCAAGATTTTATTAACTACCTTAATTTGACCATCTATTTGTGGATGGCAAGTAGTAGAAAACAGTAAGTTAGTGGCCAATTTAGCCTATCACTAACAATAGTCTTAGGTACACCATGCAAACACATAACTTCCTTAAAAATCGACTCAGCAATATGACATGCATCATCTATTTTATGACAAGGAATGAAATGAGCCATCTTACTAGATCTACCCACAATAACAAATATGCTATCTCTACCCTTCCTGGTTCTAGGCAAACCAAGTAAAAATCCATAGACAGATCACTCCAAAGCATATCAAGAATGGGTAAAGGTGCATATAACCCAGGGGGTTACAATTTGGATTTAGCCTGCATGCAAACAACACATTTATTACAAACCCTTTATACATCTCGTTTCATGCTAGGCCCAAAGAAATGCTCAAAAATAATATCATAGGTCTTACTTATCTCAAAATGACCCATTAATCCACCACCATGTGCCTCTTTAATCAATAAAAAAGAGATATTTGGCACAGACAATCGGTTTTTCTTAAACAAAAACCTTTCAAACACATAGAACTCATCAAATGCAGCTCCATTATTACACACACCATACACTTTGCCAAAATCTAAATCATTAACATACAATTCTTTTATATACTCAAATCCAAATAACTTAGAATCAAGAGTATTAAGAAGTGCATACCTTTGAGATAAAGCATCAGCAACCACATTTTCCTTACCTTTCTTGTACTTGATCACATATGGAGAGGTCTCAATAAATTCCATCCACTTTGCATGCCTTCGATTCAACTTGTCTTGCCCTTTGTGATTCCTTAAGGATTCATGATCCATGTTTATTACAAACTTGTTGAGCCTCAAATAATGTTGCCAAGTTTGCATTGCACGAACCAATGCATATAGCTCCTTATCATTTATTGGGTACCTCAATGCTGCCCCATTCAATTTCTCACTAAAGTAACATATGGGTCTTCCCTATTGCATCAAAATAGCCCCACCTCCATTGTCACTAGTATCACATTCAATCTCAAAGCTCATATCAAAGTTATGTAAAATCAATAAATAAGTTGCATTACACAATTTGTCTTTATGTAAATTAAATGCATGTTCTTGTGCATTGTCCCAATGGAAACCCAACATTCTTTTTCACTATCTCATTCAATGATGCGTCTAAGCTACTAAAGTCCCTAATGAACCGCCTATAAAAGCTATTCAAACTATGGAAACTTCTAACTTGGCTAATGTTCTGAGGTGTCGATCATTCTTTGATAGCTTTAGCTTTTCTTCATCAACCTCTAAACCATTAGAACTAACTACAAAGCAAAGAAAAATGACTCAATCAACAGAATTTTAAGAAAAGAATTAAAGAAAAACCTCCAAGAAAGCAATAATGCAATTCGGGTTCTTGTATCCTTTCTCTAAACAAACAGCAACCAAAACCCAATTTTAAGCTTCAAGATCCATCTAAAACCTTCAATATTGTTGTTATAATCAATAAGGGATTAGATCAAAAGCAAAACTCTACAATAAAAAATCGACTAAAATTGATTGAACAACCTTTGTGCACCAATTCTCTCAATTCTGCCCAAACACTTAAGAACAAGTAAAAAGAAGAAAAGAAGGAGAAAATTGATGGTATCAGCAAGCAATTAGGATATGAGATTATATTTTTACAGTTTAATCTCTTCTCAAGTTGGATTGTTGTCAATATAATCAGATCTGCCGTCCAAATCCTTTTATCTCTCTAAACTGAATGGATTAGCTACTTTGTAGCTACGTGTCTTCCTAAAATATATGAAACTTATTTTTGCCTAGATTAGGACTCTTTTGTAACTCTAAACACCAAGAATAAAATGTGATTAACAAGATCAGCCCCTACAGACACTCAAAAACCAAATCAAGAATCAAGATTTTCAAGAAAACACATAAGATAATTCAAGAAAATCAAGATATTCCAATGAGCTTTCAAGATTGTGGATTCTTCTTTAATTATACAATATTTTTTAATACTCATCTTCTTTCTGTTTTTTTATTTTTTTATTTTTACTATACACAAACATGAAATTACACAAAATAAGAACAATAATATAAATCAAGAACACAACCGTACCTCCACTCCAAGATCTCTAAGAAGCTAAAATACCTTCACAAAAACTTAAAGAAACAACTGAATAACTTAAAAGGACAAGGATACACAATTTGATTTCTAAGAGCTAAAGCTTTGGTACCAAATGTTAAGAACCTTTAAGAATAGAATATACGAACTCTAATAGTTATGAACCTGTATATCACTAACCTAGACCCACTAACAAATTGAATAAAATCGTAGGATCACTCTAGATTAGATTATAAAGTTGATCAATAGAATTAGAACCTAAAGAAAACTAAGTCCTTTAAACCCTAATCCTAGCACGCCACAAAGATAGATCAAATCTTTGATAAGTGTTAAATGCATTCAACAAGAATACAAGAATTCAACCAAAGGTTGCTAAAACAATGAAATATCATTAATAATGTTTAGTTCAAGTTAAATAGACTTGATACAAACCCTAGAAGAAAATTAATAGGAAAAGAACTATTCTACCCTAATTAAACTTAATAAAACTAAACCAAGGCCTACAAGCATATTTCGGCCCTAATTGGTTCTTCATGGGCTTGAACCTTCAATAGATTGAATAAGACCTAATCTTGATGCTCCTTAATAGTTATGGATCTTGGGCCTTCAAATGGACTCTCCTTGCTAGCCCAATCTTGTATATAACCATTTAAGGCTTGTTGCAACTTCTTGGCTCTAGACCTTGTTATTGGGCCTTATGGCAAGCATAGCCCATCTTTAGCATTCTTAGCTTTCCTTGGATGCTCCTCATCAAGCCCATCGTCCTCAAGCTTTTCTTGTACTAGCCCATCCGTATCCTGAACTGGACTTATGATCAATTAAATTTGTTACTTTCTTTCAAGCCAAAATTGCTTGTGTCTTATGTTCTTGTTTGAATGCAAAACTTACTTATCAAGGAGTTGATTTATCCTTGTGGTATACTTGGAATTGGGGTTTAAGGAACTTAAATTTTCATAGGTTCTAATTCTTGATTATCTTACACTCTGATTAAATGATCCTAGGGTTTAATTTCAAGTTGCTCTTTGGGTTTTCAAGTTAGTGATTCACGGATTTATAAGGATTAGAGTTCTTGGAGATCCTTTAACTTTTGGTATCAGAGCTTTTAGCTCTTCAATCGGGTTACTTATCCTTCTTTAATGTTATTTCATTGTGCTCTTTAAGTTTCCAAGTGGTTTTATTCATTTCTTAATAACAATCTTGATTATCGCTTCCACGCACTTTCTCTCAAAAGTGGTGTTTATGCTCTCCAAATAAAACCAAACCATCATACTAGACAAAGAGGAGTTGACTGGTTAACAACTCTCGTATTCCTAAATTTAATGAGTCAGAGTAATAAGAATAAGGGAAAATTCGTGTGGGCAACGCCTAATAAAACCCTGGCCCAAATTATATAATTATATGCATCCCAAACACTAAAACGCGTGCATTCCCTGTTAGATTAATCTAAAACAATATTATTTCTCCTTTAAGCATGTAGACGTCTTGCTAGATCATCACATCACACCCTATTTCTTTACTATTTAGATATCCTAAGTTTTTATTTAGTGCTTAATAAAATCATATCATGGTGAAACGAAGTCAACATATTATTTCAGTGTATAAAAGATCATAAAGTTTTTATTCATATAATACATGTGAAGTACATTTACAAATATAACACAAAACATATGTCTTTATCATATGGATGCTTATGATACAAGGAGAGAGAGAGTGAGGGTTCGGCCAGCGACCTTTGCTCTATACTTTATTTATAATGCTATTTGCTTCAAATAGTCACACCTGAAGCTTCACTAACTCGGAAAAATAATTGCGATTTGGTAAGTCATGACTCAATGAATATAAATATCAATTAAATTCTAAAGGCACAAAAACAAATAATTGATGTCAGATCAATAAAACATATGATTCATTCAAATGCAAGTGCTAATATATTGTTCATTTATTTATTTGTTATGGCCTAGGAAGACAAATATTGCTCCCCAGATTCATGTGAAACAATTGCCATTTGATTTTGCTTGCCAGCATATAACATGTGAATCATGTGATTTCCTTTGATCATTTACATTTTCAATATGATTTTGCAAATATTTGCCAAGCCGGTCACAACATCCTTTTATATCCGTATGTAAGTGCTCAAATGTAAACTTTGCATTGAACTTATAAAGGAACAAGGAAGGATGTAAATCGTAGTAGTGCAAATCTAGAATCAAAATATCTGGGGGTGCTTCGATTCCCATTGTTCCCTCTTTCCACTAAAAGATTCATCCGTGATAATTTGGAGAATGATATCAATACATGATCAACTAATATTCTTTCTTTGCATTCGTTCGAAGCATTGGATCGGTGCCTATAATTACTGCTTCCATAGGCTTTCACTTAACACTCGTGATTATGCTCCCTAAATAAAATCAAACCATCCTACTAAACAGAGATTAGAAAGAAAGACACAAGAAAAACAAACGAAATGAGAATATAGGTAGGATTTGAGATCTTATAAGAAAAGAAATCAGAAGTTCTTTGTTCTCTCCCGTATGAATAAGTGTAAGGATCAAATCGAATTGATTTGAACACAAGGGTAGACAAAGAACACAAGAGAAACAAAGGGAAAGATAAGTCTATGCTAGCTAGGGCGAGTGTTGATAAGTCCACAAAGTTCTTGAAAGAACCCATAATTTGATTTTCCACAAGGTAGAAATTGAAATAATATGCTCATTGGCCTCAAGTATTCGGTTGCATGTGGTTTTTATAGTGCGAAAGCCTAAATTCCATATGAAGAAGAAACTATAAGCTAAAGTTGAGTAAATGAATAAACAAAGATGAATAAACTAAAATCAAATCAACAACCGGAGAGGAGTTGACTGGTTAACAGCTCGCGCAGTCCCAAATTTTATGAGGCAGATTGACAAAAACAAGGCAAAATCTGTAACAGCCTACCTAATAATACCCTGACTCAAATTACTTCTTTATATGCATACCAAACATCAAAATTCTTGCATTTTCACTTGTATTTCACTTGGTCATGATATCTCTCTAATGCCCGTGGATTTACGCTAATCCTCATGTCATCAGGAGTCCTCGTGCTTGAAGGAATAAGGAATAGTGGAGATCCCAATGGTGCAAATCCTGAATCATAATATTTAGGCGTGCTTTGTTTCTCGTCATTCCCTCTTTTCTCTAAAGTATTCCTCTACAATCATTCAAAGAATGAAATCCATACTTGATCAACTAATTTTCTTTCTTCGCATTTGTCTAAGCATTCATCAGTGCTTATGGTTGTCGCTTCCACGCACTATCACTCAGCACTCGTGTTTATGCTCTACAAATAAAACCAAACCATCTTATAAGACAGAGATTAGAGAGAAGGACATAAAAGAAACAAACAAAATGAGAATATAGGTAGGATTTCAGATCAAATAAGGAAAGAAATCACAAGTTCTTTATTCTCTTCTATATGGCCAAGCGTAACCATAAAATCAAATTGATGTAAACACAAGGGTAAAAGAATAAAAGTGAAAGGAAGGACGTGATGGATAAGTCTATGCTCACTAGTGCAAATGTTGGTAAGTCCACAAAGTTCTTGAAAGAACCCATAACTTGATTTCCTATAAGCTAGAAAACTAAAATAATATGTTCATTAGCCTAAAGTATTTGTGATGTGATTCTTGATGAATTTTGCAAGAAACACATTGCAGAATTGTTTCCAAGAACATCTAAAGTTAGATTCACAAACAAAGATCTTGACTCAACACTTTACTAGAAGTGTGAACCTTAGTATAGAAGGGTTTTGGACGCCACACTCAAGATTAGAAAGAAGGTGAGGGATAAGTCTTAAAGAACGCCACAAGAACAAGTCTTGATAAGTTCACAAATTCTTAGAAGAACCGAAATTTCAATTCTCTAAATGGAATAAATAATAAAAATATTCATTAACCTAAACCATTCGGCTATAGTGTGTTTAAATAGCCAAAGATACAACCTTACCTTCCTTTACACGTTTAGCAAGAAACTAGAATAGGAAAGTAAAAATCAAAGACTGAATTAGAAGCTTCCTAACTAACAAAATAAGTAACTAAAGTGATTTAGGCAATCTTTGATATAGGAAGAATGGACTAAATCAACATCTAATATTCCTAAATAACTTAAAGGGGTGGCTGCCCTTGTTTCCTACACAAAATTAGTTGCTTAGGTCAAGCTCACAAGCATGCACGTTCTGTTTCCTCTTTAAGCTTCTTTCCTTGCTTCCTCTTTAAGAATTTGGCCTTCCCTTATTCCTTTGAGTAAAATTTCGCCCAAACTTAAGGATTCATTGCCCGACATGTTGAATTGGGTTAATAATAAGATTGGGCTTGATTAACTCTAACTCTTCATATGGCTTCAAAGGCTTGGCCCAAATATATTGAATAAGACTATTTAAGTCTCTCTTCATTCTCTTAGCTCTAGCTCTTGTAATTGGGCCTCCCTTGATGAATAATGCATCACTTGGACTTAGAAGTTGATCTCCTTGACTTAGTTGGCTATTTGGTTCTTTGGGCTTTGAGGTTGCATCATTCCCCCCCTTTTCAAAAGGATTTGTCTTTAAAATAGAACCTACGTCAAAGAGAGTTAAATCAGCAACATTGAGAGTAGCACTAACATTATAGTCACCGAATAAATCAAGTTTGTAGGCATTGTCATTAATCCTTTCAACCAGTTGAGGACCATCTTCCCTTGGGAGTAATTTAGAACGCCTTTGCGCGGGAAACCTCTCCTCTCGCATATGCATCCAAACCCAATCTCCAGGCTCAAAAATTACTTCCTTTCGCCCTTTGTTAGCTTGAGTAACATATTGCTCCATCCTTTTATCAATGTCTATCCATACCTTATCATGCAATTGCTTCAAATATTCGGCCTTTCTTGCACCATCTAAATTAACACGCTCATGCATGGGCAAAGGAGATAAATCTAATGGAGTTAAAAGGATTAAAACCATAAACAATCTCAAAAGGTGAATACTTAGTAGCAGAATGCACACTCCTATTATAAGCAAATTCAACATGCGGCAAACATTCTTCCCAAGTTTTCAAGTTTTTCTTAATGATAGTACGAAAAAGAGTAGACAAAGTTCTATTAACCACATCCATTTGACCATCAGTTTATGGATTATAAGTAGTAGAAAACAATAGTTTAGTGCCTAACTTACACCACAAAGCCTTCCAAAAGTAAGCATCTCTATCACTCACAATAATGTGAGGCATGCCATGTGAATGCACAATCTTCTTGAGAAATAAATCAGCTATATGTGGTGTATCATTAGTTTAATGATATTGAACAAAGTGTGCCATCTTAGAATACCTATCAACAACCACATGTATTGAATCTTTACCACTCCTAGACCTAGGTAAACCAAGCATAAAGTCTATGGAAATATCAATCCAAAGTGCAGTAGGAATAAGTAATAGTGTATACAACCCATGGGGTTTAACTATGGATTTTGCTTGTTTGCAAGTAATACAATTATCACATATTCGCATAACATCACGCTTCATATTAGGCCGAAAATGTTCATGCAACATATCCAAAGTCTTGGCAATACTAAAATGTCCCATTAACTCTCCCCTATGAGCTTCCCTCACAAGCAATTTACACAAAGAACACACAGGCACACATAAGCATTTTTCCATAAAACAAGTATTCATCATACCTATAGAACTTGCCAAATGCAACTTACTCATAAGCACTAAACACATTGCAAAAATCAGAATCATTCACATATAATTCCTTAATATGCTCAAGTCCTAATAATTTTGCATCTAAAGTGGAAAGAAGAGCATACCTCTGAGATAATGCATCTGCTACAACATTATCTTTACCTTGCTTATACTTGATAACATAAGGAAAGGACTCAATGAATTCACTCCATTTAGCATGTCGCCTATTCACCTTGTTTTGTCCCTTCAAATGCTTTAAGGATTTATGATCGGTATGGATCACAAACTTTTTAAGTCAAAGGTAATGTTTCCAAGTCTCAAGTGCACAAACCAATTCATACATCTTTTTGTTATATGTTGGGTAATTCAAGCTGCCCCATTTCAACTTTTTGCTCAAGTAAGCAATTAGGCGTCCTTCTTGCATCAGCACAGCTCCAATGTCAATATCCAAAGCATCACACTCAACCTCAAAAGTTTTAGCAAAGTCAGGTAAAGTAAGTAAGGTGCCACAATAAGTATTTCTTTAAGCAAATTAAAGGCCTTATCTTGTCATTCACCCCACTTAAAGCCTACACTTTCTTAATAACTTCAGTTAAAGGCGTGACTAAGCTACTAAAATCCTTCACAAACTTCCTATAAAAGCTAGCTAGGCCATGGAAACTCCTTACATCCCCAACATAAGTAGGTTTCGGCCACTCTTTAATGGCCTTTACCTTTTCTTTATTAATTCTATTCCATTTGCACTCACAAGGAATCCCAAAAACACAAGCTTATTAGTGCAAAAGAACACTTCTTGAAATTGACAAATAAAGATTCATGTGCACATGCTCCATATGATCATCCAAGTTATGACTATAGACAAGTATATCATCAAAATAGACAACTAGAAATTTTCTTATAAAAGCACACAAGAGATGATTCATAAGGCTCACAAATGTATTGGGTGCGTTAGTAAGGGCAAAATGCATAACTAATCACTCATACAATCCATGTTTTGTTTTAAATGCTGGAATTACACACAAGCTCATACTTTCCCTGATGAATCCTTTAGTAATCAATTCTTCAACTTGCCTTTGCAGCTCCTTAGTCTACTCAGGGTTGCTCCTATAAGCAGGCCGATTAGGAATAGGTGATCCAGAAATGAAATTAATTCGATGCTATATTCCCCTAATTAGTGGTAATCCATGTGGGACCTCTTCGGAAATAAATCATCAAATTCCTACAACAAAGAAACAAAAGCAATAGGCAAAGAAGAGTTAAGCTCGTTACAATTAAAATAGGCCTCTTTTTACATAAGTACAAACATGGGCCGATTGGCCAAGGAGGCTCTTTTTACCTCAAACTCTCTTCTCTTTCCTTTTCTTTTTCTCACTTTTCACACCTTCACCTTTTTCTCTTTTCTCTCATGCGCGTACTCTCTTTATTTTTTTTTGTGCACTCATGCTCTCATTTTCTTTCTTTTCTTGTGCACCATCACTCATGTGTTTTATATTGCTCTCCTTTTTCATGCCCATTTGTTCTTCATACACCTCTTTAGGTGTCAAAGGAACAAGTGTAATAGATTTGGAATTCATTATAAAAGAGTATTTATTAGTAAAACTATCATGAATAACTCATCTATCAAATTGCCATAGGCGGCGTAAAAGAATATGTCCAACATGCATAGGCACCACATCACACAACATCTCATCCTTATACCTACCAATAAAGAAAGACAATAATACTTGTTTAGCAACTCTAATCTCACCATAATCAGTCAACCATTGAAGCTTCTATGCCAAGGGTGTTTAAAAGTTGGCAAACATAATTTTTTAAAAAGTTCGGTACTAGCCACATTAGTACAACTACCCCCACCAATTATCATGCTATATATGTTTATCTTTGACTCGTATCTAGTATGAAAGATATTGTCTCTTTATACCTATTCCCCTTTTGCTTGCAAACTCAATGCTCGCCTTACCACTAACATATCACCATGTTCAGCATACTCTTAGTCACTGCCATCTTCTAGGGCCGGCTTCTCTTCTTCTTTGTCACTTTTGAACTCCACTTCCTCATTGTCCCTTATAATCATGGCTCTTTTATTTGGACATTGAGAATATATATGGCCCATTCCCAAACATTTAAAATATTTAATATCTCTAGTTTTGGATGTTTGAGGAGTGGATTTACCTTAGAATTTGTTGCTTCCACTTTAGGATCCTTGAAAGACTCAAATTTAGGCATAGAAACAATCTTGTCATCCTTCTTCTAATTCGACTTCCATGGGGAAGTTGAGGCTGAATTGGTTTTGGCATTCTTGCTCTTCAATTGTCTCTCAATCTTTATGACCATATACAACATATCCTCCATCTCCATAGAGTGTTGAAGCTCAACCACATTAGCTATGTCTTAGTTCAATCCATGCAAGAACCTTGCCTTTATTGCTTCACGGTCTTCTTCCACATTAGCCCGAATAATTGCAATCTCCATCTCTTTATAATATTCTTCAACACTTTTAGATCCTTGCACTAGAATTTTCAATCTATTATACAACTCTCTATGATAATGTTGAGGAATAAAACATTTCCTCATCAAAGCTTTCATCTCCTCCTATGTGGAAATAGGACGACCTCGCTTTCTCCTCCTACTTCTCACAAGTTGATCCCACCAAATAATAGCATAATCAGTAAATCCTACAGCAGCAAGTTTTACCTTTCTCTCTTCCTAGTAGTTGTGGTAATTGAACACAAGCTCTACTTTCTTTTCCCACTCATGCTAAGACTCGGGATCGCTCTTTCCTTGAAAAATTGAGATTTTCATCTTAATGTTTCTCAAGTTCCCATATACTCTCGTTGCTCCTCTTTTATAATTGTCAAATCTACCCCGGTTTGCATTAGACACACGTTCCACCTCTTTAAAGTCATCATCATCATATTCTTCATGGTCCATGTAATAGGTGTACCTTGGTCTCCCATTGTGTTGGTTGACACGCCTGGGCTGCCCCCTTTGGGAACTTGACTCCACTTTTTCCAACCTCTCATCCATGCTCTAGAACCTTAGATTGAGTCATTCCAAGGTCCCTCGTATAGCCTTCATGTACAATTTTAGGTCAAAATAGCCTTTTTAGAGCTCAATTGACATTAATCACTCAAAATCTTTCTAAAGCTTAAGTAGCATTTTTTAGAAAAGGGGTTCAAAGGAAAAGGTTAAGGTAAAAGTAAAACAACTAGTATGGTATAAAGGTAATGATATATAGCAGTAATAAATGATAAACAAGATAGCCTTAATAACTTGAATAAAATATCAATACTCATAAATGAAGAAATATAACAAACTTGGATTTTCATTGATGACCCGAAACTTCCTTACGTTTGCTATTCTTTTCTTTTGTTCTTCTTTTATCTTTTCTTTTCTCTTTTTTTTTTTTATTATTTTTACCAAAAGCTAAATTGAAATAACTAAACCTGAATCAAAGAAACAAAGAACATGAAATTTAAGGCTCAAATTTTCGGACTTGGTTAATGGATGGTAGATGGCAGCTAGATTTTCAAAGGAATGGGTGAAAGAAAAAGAATTAAGGCTGTCGGAGAGAAATTTTAACACACAAATAAGATATCAAAGGATAAATAGAACCTAATTTTGAGCCTAAGCTTGATATCAAATGATGTGATTCTTGATGGATTTTGCAAGAAACACATTGCAGAATTGTTGCCAAGAACGTCTAAAGTTAGATTCACGAATAAAGACGTCGACCCAACACTTTACTAGAAGTGTGAATCTTAATATAAAAGGGTTTTGGACGCCACACTCAAGATTAGAAAGAAGGTGAGTGATAAGTCTCAAAGAACTCCACAAGAACAAGTCTTGATAAGTTCATAAGTTCTTAGAAGAACAAAGAATTGAATTCTCTCAATGGAATCAATAATAAAAATATTCATTAACTTGAACTATTAAGCTATAGTGTGTTTAAATTCAAAAGATACAACCTTAACCGCCTTTACACGTTTAGGAAGAAACTAGAATAGGAAAATAAAAATCAAAGACTAAATTAGAAGTTTCCTAAATAATAAAATAAATAACTAGAGTGATTTAGACAATCTTTGATATATAAAGAATGGACAAAATCAACATCTAATATTTCTAAATAACTAAAAGGGGCAGCTGCCCTTATCTCATAAACAAGCATAAACAAATTTAGGTGCCTAGGTCAAGCTCACAAGCATGGACCTCCTTATTTCCTCCTTAAGCTTCTTTCCTTTGTTCCTCTTTAAGAATTTTTTCTTCCCTTGTATCCTTGAGTAAACTTTTGTCCAAAACTTAAGGATTCATGGCCCAACATGTTGAATTAGGTTAAAAACAAGATTGGGCTTGATTAACTCTAACTCTTCATATGGCTTCGAAGGCCTCCTTCATTCTCTTGGCTCTAGCTCTTGTAATTGGGCCTCCCTTGGTTAATAATGGATCATTTGGGCTTGGAACTTGATCTCCTTGACTTAGTTGGCTACTTAGTTCTTCAGGCTTTGAGGTTGCATGCGATTTTTATAGAGTGAAAGCCCTTGTTTCATAAGAAGAAGAAATAAGAAGCTAAATATGAATAAATAAATAAAGAAATTTGAATAAACTAAAGTCAAATCAAGAATTATAGAGGAGTTGACTGGATATAATGCTCGTAGTCCAAAATTTTATGAGTAGGCTTAACAAAAATAAGGGTAAATTCACATGGGGCTACCTAAAAACACTCTGACCCAAATCACTTCATTATATGCATTTCAAACATTAAAGAGCTCGAATTCTGGCTTGTATTATGGTGGGATTAATCGAAAACAACATGATTTCTCCTTTATTGGCATGGATTAATGCCTTGTTCTCCTTGATCATCAAGCTAAGTCCCAATACCATCGATTAAGCTGTCAATTGCATTCCTATGATTCTTTACGCCAAACCTTGCATCATCAAGAGTCCTCGTGCCTAGAGGAACAACGAAGGATGGAGATCCAATGGTACAAATCCTAAATCAAAATATTTTGATGTGCCTTAATTCTTATCATTCTCTCTTTCCTCCAAGAGATTCGTCCATGATTATTCAGAGAATAATGTCAATATATGATCAACTAATTTTCTTTCTTTACATTCGTCAAAGCATTGGATTGATGCCTATGATTATCGTTTCCATGCGCTTTCACTCAACACTCGTGTTTATGCTCCCAAATTAAACCAAACTATCATTCTAGATAGAGATTAAAAAGAGAGACATAATAGAAACAAACAAAATGAGATTCAGATCCGGTAAGAAAAAATATCACAAGTTCTTTGTTCTCTTCCATATGGCTAGGCGTAAGGATCAAATCGAATTGATTTAAACACAAGGGTAGATAAAGAACATAAAAAATGAAGGACATGATAGGTAACTCTATGCTTGGTAGGTGAGTGTTAATAAGTCCATAAAGTTTTTAAAAGAATCCATAACTTAATTTTTCACAAGGTAGAAAACTAAAATAATATGCTATTTACTGTCAAGTATTCAGTTGGATGTTATTTTTATAATGCAGAAGCCCGAATTCCATATGAGGAAGAAACTAAAAGCTAAATATAAATAAATAAAGATGAATAAACTAAAGTCAAATCAACAATCAGAGAGGAGTTAACTAGTCAACAGCTCTCACAGTCTCGAATTTTATGAGCTAGCTTGATACGAGCCAAACTAGCATAACGAATCCTACTCCAACAAGGAGCCTTGATGATGCAAATCCTACTAGCTTAAGGAATTCTAATCCAATAAGAAGTCCTGACTCAACTATGACTCCTAATTCTGCAAGGAGTCCTGATGATATAAGGGGTACAAGTAATGAAAGGAATCCTAATTCAACTAGCAGTCCTAGTTCGATTCAAATTTCAAGTCAATGAGCTTATCAAGACATTTGGGCTAAGGACACATGAAGGCTTGAGTGAAAGCACGTGGAAGCAGTAATCATAAGCACCAATCCAATGCTTGGCAAATGCAAAAAAAGAAAATTAATTGATCATGTATTGATATCAGTCTCCGAATAATAGCAGATAAATCTTCTAGAGGAAAGTGGGAACAATGAGAATCGAGGCATGCTAAATATTACAATGCAAGATTTGCATCATTATAATCTTTATCATTCCTTATTCCTCTAAGCACGATGACTTCTGATGACACAAGGATTGGCATAAAGAATCATGAGAGCTCAATTGACAAGCTTCACTGATGGCATTGTGCTCAGCTTGATGATCAAGTAGGACAAGATGTAAGTCCATGCTTGTAAGGGAAAAATCATGAAATCCAAGCATAATACAAGCAACAATGCGAGCATTTTGATGTTAGGGCCGCATATAATGAAGAAATTTGGGTCGGAGTATTACTGGGTAGGCCATACGAATTTTCTCTTATTTGTGTTAAGCTGGCACATAAAATTTGGGACTATAAGAGTTATTGACCAGTCAACTACTCTCTCATACTACAAAAATCACATGCAACCGAATACTTGAGGGCAGTGAACATATTATTTGAGTTCTCTACCTTGCAGAAAATCAAGATATGGATTTTTTCAAGAACTTTGCGGACTTATCAAGACTCTTTCTAGTGAACATAGACTTATCGCTTATGTCCTTCCTTTCTTTTGTGTTCTTTATCGACCCTTGTGTTTAAGTCAATTCAATTTGATCCTTTTGCTTAGCTGTATAGAAGAAAGTAAAGAACTTGTGATTTCTTTCCTTATAAGATCTGAATTCTAGCTATGTTCTCATTTTATTCATTTTCTTTTTTCCACTCTATCTAATCTTTGTCTAATTTGATGGTTTGGTTTTATTTGGCAAGCATAAATACAATTGACAAGCTTGACCAGTGGTATTATGGGTTGTTATTAGGTAGGCCTTTGCAGATTTCCCCTTGCTTTCGTTAAGCTGGCTCAAAAAATTTAGGACAATAAGAGCCGTTGACTAGTCAACTCCTCTCCGGTTCTTGATTTGATTTTAGTTTATTCATCCTTCTTTATTTATTTATTCATATTTAGCTTCTTATTTCTTCTTCAAATGGAATTAGGGCTTTCACACTATAAAGACTACATGCAACCGAATACGTGAGGCTAGTAAGCATACTATTTTAGTTTTCAACCTTGCGAAAAATCAAGTTATGCATTCTTGCAAGAACTTTGTGGACTTATGAAGACCTGCACTAGCGAACCTAGATTTGGAATCGAGGCACGCCCCAATATTCCAATTCAAGATTTGGACCATTGGGATTTCCATCATTGATAAGAACCCATCTAGCACAAGAAATCTTAATGATGCAAATCGTACTAGCTGAAAGAATCCTATTCTGATAAGGAGTCCTACTCTAACTAGGAGTTCTACTCCAACAAGAAGTCCTAATGATATTGGGAGTCTAAATGACATCAAGAATTTAAGTATCATTGGAATCCTAATCCAACTAGGATTCAAGATCCACTTCATATCCATGGAGACCTAATTACAAGGTCCAAGATTAAGACGATGAAAAAAGCTCTCAATGGGCTTATTCAAGACATTTGGGCTAAGGACATATCAAGAACTGAAGAGTCAGATTCAAATTCAAGGCTTATTAATCTAATTTAGTTTATTAGGCTTGAATGAATCTAATATGGGCTTAATGAACATAAAGGAGCAGATAGGAGTCTAGGCCTAATTAGCTTCACCAAAGATGGCCCATGCGTGTGACTTAAAGAAACTAGGGATTCTTACTCGTAATGGGCGGCTACATAGTATTTTAGGAGTATTAGGACTTTGTCTCTAGTTATTTTTTTTAATTAGGATGTTTATCTCTATCCTATTTGGGTTGTAATTCCTTAATAGCTTAGAACTAGGGTTTTCTAAAGGCTATTAAAGCCAAGTACGAATTTTCAAGTTCATTGATTGATTAATGATTAATATATTTTGTAAGTTTACACTCTATTCTTAATTCTTGTTTAGAGCTAATTCGAACTTATCAAGCAATTCATTGTTTATGGCGTTCAAATCCGACTTATCAATTTAGAATCCATACTAAATTATGGCATCTTCTACCTTAATTACCTTAGGTTTGATGGTTTAATATACTTGAAGGGTCTAAGGTTTCCATTGATCTGGTTCTAGATAGATCTTGGGCAATGAAATCAAATTTGCATATAGGTTTAATCCTTTGATATAGGTTAGGTTTTGTGTTATTGTTTGAATGCAAATCTTACTTATCAAGGAGTTGATCTATCCTTATGGTGTACTTGGAATTTGGGTTTAAGGGACTTAGTTTCCTTAGGTTCTAATTCTTGATCTTCTTTCTAAGAAATTTGTCTTCTAACCTTTCTTAGGGGTTGTACTGAATTGGTTCTTGAGGTTTCATGTTAATGTGTTGGGGGTCCGCAATTCAAAAGAGGTTCTCAAGCTTATTTGTGGAGGTTCCATATCAATCAGTCCATGTTCCTTTAGGCATGAGGACTCCCAGTGACACAAGAATTGGCGTAAGGAATCAAGGGAATGCAATTGACAAGCTTTACCAATGGCATTGAGGCGTGACTTGATGATCTACTAGGACGAGACACAAATCTACACACATAAAATCGTGTTACTTTCGATTAATCCAAGCAGGAATGCATGCGTTTTGATGTTTATGACACATAAAATTATATAATTTTAGCCGAGGTATTATTAGGTATGCCCACACGAATTTTCCTTTGTTTTCGTTATTCTAGCTTAGGAAATTTGGGACTACGAGAGTTGTTGACCAGTCAACTCCTCTTTATCTATTATGATGGTTTGGTCTTATTTGGGGAGCATAAACACCACTCTTGAGAGAAAGCGCATGGAAGCGGCAATTATAGACATCGATCCAATGCTTAGACGAAGGCGAAGATAGAAAATTAGTTGCTCAAGTATTTTTACCCTTATTTTTATTAAGCTAGCTTATAAAAATTTAGGACTACAAGAATTGTTGCCTAGTAAACTCCTCTTTAGTTCTTCATTTGACTTAGTTTATAATCTTTATTTATTCATATTTAGCTTCTAGTCTCTTCTTCTTATGGAATGAGGGCTTTCACACTATAAAAATTGCACGCAATTGAATAATTCAGGCTAATGAGCATATTATTTCCGTTTTCTACCTTGGAGGAAATCAAGTTGTGTGTTATATGTGGACTTATCAATACTTGCGCTAGCGAGCATAGACTTATCCCTCACGTCCTTCCTTTCTCTTGTGTTCTTTTTCTACGCTTGTGTCTAAATCAATTCGATTTGATCCTTGCGCTTAGCCATATGGAAGAGAATAAAGAACTTGTGATTTCTTTCCTTATCGAATCTGAAATCTTACCTATATTCTCATTTTGTTTGTCTTTTTTGTGTCTCTCTTTCTAATCTCTATTTAGTATATTGGCTTGGATTTATATGGGGAACATAAACACGAGTGTTGTATGAATGTACATGGAAAGGGCAATTACAGGCACTAGTCCAATGCTTCAATGAATGCAATGAAAGAAAATTAGTTGATCGTGTATTGCTATCATTCTTTGAATGACCGCGAATGAGTCTTTTAGATGAAAGAAGGAATGTCGAGGCATGCCCAAATATTCTAACTCAGGATTTGCAAAATTAGGATATCCATCCTTCCATGTTCCTCTATGCACAAGGATTCCTGATGACGTAAGGTTGGGCGTAAGGAAGCGGCAATTATAGGCACCGATCCAATGCTTCAACGAATGCAAAGAAAGAAAATTAGTTCATCGTGTATTGCTATCATTCTTCAAAGGATCGCAAAGGAGTCTTTTAGATGAAAGAAGGAATGTCGAGGCATGCCCAAATATTCTAACTCAAGATTTGCACCATTAGGATATCCATCCTTCCGTGTTCCTTTCGGCACAAGGACTCCTGATGACGCAAGGTTGGGCGTAAGGAATAATGGGAACACAATTAACAAGCTTGGCCGATAGCATTAGGGCTTAGCTTGATGATCAAGCATGAGAGATGTAAATCCATGCATGTAAGGGAGAAATTGGTTGTTTTCAATTAATCCAAGCACAATACAAGCTGGAATCGAGCGCTTTGATGTTTGAAATGCATATAACGAAGTAATTTAGGTAGGATATTTTAGGTAGGCCCACTCTAATTTACCCTTATTTTATTATGCTGGCTCATAAAGTTTAGGAGTATGAGAGTTGTTGCCCAGTCAACTCCTATATGGTTCTTAATTTAACTTTAGTTTATTAAGCTTGATTTATTTATTTATTTGTTCATATTTAGCTTCTACTATCTTCTTCTTATGGAATGAGGGCTTTCACACTGTAAAACCGCATACAACCGAATACTTGAGGCTAATTAGCATAACTTCAGGAAATCAAGTTATGTGTTCTTTCAAAAAATTTGTGGACTTATCAACACTCGCGCTAGTGAGCATAGACTTATCCCTCACGTCCTTCCTTTTGCTTGTGTTCTTTGTTTACGCTTGTGTTTAAATCAATTTGATTTGATCCTTATGCTTAGTCATATAGTAGAGAATAAATAACTTTTGATTTACTTATTTATTGGATCAGAAATCCTAACTATATTCTCATTTTGTTTGTTTCTTTTTTGTCTTCTTTCTAATCTCTATGTAGTATGTTGGTTTGGTTTTATATAGGGAGCATAACCACAACTGTTGGATGAAAGCGCATGGAAGCGGCAATCATAGACACCAACCTAATGCTTAGAGGAATGCAAAGAAAGAAAATTAGTTGATCGAGTGTTGATATCATTCTCCAAATGATCGTAGAAGAATCTTTTGGAGGAAAGAGGAAACGATGAGAATTGAGTCACGAACAAATATTCGGATTCAGGATTTGCACTATTATGATCTCCATCATTCTTTATTCCTCTAGGCACGATGACATATGATGATACATGAATTAGAATAAGAAATCATGGAAATGCAATTTACAAGCCTTACTGGTGGCGTTGGGGCTTAGCTTTAAGATAAAGCAGGACAAGATGAAAATCACCCGCGTAAGGTAGAAATCATAATTTATCAATGAATCTAAACATAATATAATCAGGATTACAAGCTGTTTTATCTTTAGGATATATATAATTAAGTACTTTGGTTTGGAGTGTCATTAGGTAGGCCCACAGGAATTTCCCTTTATTTTTGTTAAACTGGTACATAAAATTTGGGATCTCCATCATTCCTTATTCTTCAAGGCACGAGGACTCCTGATGACACAAGGGTTGCTTTAAGGACTGGTTAACTACTCTCACAGTCCCAAATGTTATGAGCCAACTTAATAAAAATAAGGAAAATTTGTGTGGGCCTATGTAATAACACTCCGACTCAGACTACTTCATTATGTGTCCGCAAACATCAAAATGCTCACATTTCCACTTGTATTACACTTGGATTTATTGAAAACAATATGATTTCTCCCTTACGCATATGGATTTACATCTTGTCCTGCTTAATCATCAAGCCAATTCCCAACGTTACTAGTTAGGCTTTATAATTGCATTCACATGATTCCTTTTGCCAATCCTTGTGTCATCAGGATTCCTCGTGCCTAGAGTAATAAGGAATAATGGAGATTCCATTTATGCAAATCATAAATTGGAATATTTGAGCATTTTTTGATTCTCAGCGTTCCCTCTTTCCCCAAAAAGATCCATTCGCAATTATTTGAAGAATGATATCAACACTCGATCAACTAATTTTCTTTTATTGTATTTGTTCAAGCATTGGATCGGTGCTTATGATTATCGCTTCCATGTGATTTAACTCAACACTCCTATTGATGCTTGCCAAATAAAACCATATCATCATATAAGACATCAATTAAAAAGAGACGAACAAAAGAGAATATAAGTAGGATTTTGGATCCGATAAGGAAAGAAATCACAAGTTTTTATTCTTTTCCATGATTTTAAGCGTAAGGATCAAGTCGAATTGATTTAAGCTTCTTTAAGGAAGGACGTAAGCAATAAGTCTTGGTTCGCTAGTGCAGGTCTTAATAAGTCCGCAAAGTTCTTGAAAGAAGCCGTAACTTAATTCTTTGTAAGGTAGAAAACTAAAATAATATTCTCATTAGCCTCAAATATTCGATTGCATGCAGTTTTCAAGTGTGAAAGCCCTCATTCCATAAGAAGAAGAAACTAAAAGCTAAATATGAGTAAATAAAAAAATAAAGATGAATAAACTAAAGTCAAATCAAGAACCAGAGGGAAGTTGACTAGTCAATAACTCTCGTAGTCCTAAATATTTTGAGCCAGCTTAACGACAACGAGGGAAGATTCGCGTGAGGGTACCTAATAACACTCTGACCTAAAATACTTTATTATATCCATCCCAAAGATTAAAGCGCTCAAATTCCCACTTGTATTGTACTTGGATTAATAGAAAACAATATAATTTCTCCTTTATATGCGTGGATTTACATCTCATCCTACTTGATCATCAAGCACAGGCCCAATGCCACCGGTCAACCTTGTCAATTGCACTCCCATGATTCCTTACCCCAATCCTGCTGTCATCAGGAGTCCTCATCTTTAGAGGAGCAAGGAATGAGGAAGATCCTAATGGTGCAAATCATGAATCAAAATATTTGGGCATGCCTCGATTCTTATCGTTCCCTCTTTTCTCAATAAGATTCATCTATAATCATTCCAAGAATGATATGAATACTCAATCAACTAATTTTCTTTCTTCGCATTTGTAAACACATTTGGATCGGTGCTTATAATTGACGCTTCCACACGCTTTCAGTCAACACTTGTGTTTATGCTCACAAATAAAATGAAACCATCGCACTAGATAAAAGATTAGAGAGAGAGGCACAAGAGGAGCCAACAAAATGAGAACATAGTCTAGATTTCATATCCGATAAGGAAAGAAATCACAAGTTCTTTGTTCTCTTTGATATGGCTAAGAATAAGTTACAAATCAAATTGATTTTAATACAGTGGTAGATATAGAACACAAAAGAAAGGAAGGACATGAGCAATAAGTCTATGCTTGCTAGCTCGAGTGTGAAAAGTCCATAAAGTTCTTGAAAGAACCCATAACTTGATAACCCGTAAGGTAGAAAACTGAAATAATAATGCTCATTTGCCTGAACTATTTCATTGCATGCATTTTTATAGTCTGAAAGTCCTTATTCCATAAGAAGAAGAAACTATAAGCTAAATATGAATAAATAAATATAGAAAGATGAATGAACTAAAGTCAAATCAAGAACGAGAGAGGATTTGACTGGTCAACAACTTTCATAGTCTTAAATTTTATAAGCCAGCTTAACATAAAACAATGGATAGTTAGCACGGGCCTACCTAATAACATTATGACCCAAATTACTTCATTATATGCGTTCCAAACAATAAAACATTTGCATTCCCGTTTGTATTACACTTGGATTTATCTTCTCCCTTACACGTATGGATTTACGTCTCGTCCGGCTTGATCATCAAATTTAGGACTATAAGAGTTGTTAACTAGTCCTTACAACAATCCTTGTGTCATCAGGAGTCCTTGTGCCGTGAGGAACAAGGGATGATCGAGATCCCAAATTGTATGAACCAGTTTAACAAAAGAAAAGAGAAAATCATGCGAGCCTACCTAATAACACTCCTTACTTAATTATATGCATCCCAAAGATAAAAAAGGCTCACATTCCTGATTATATTACAGTTGGATTCATTGATAAAATTATGATTTTTATCTTACGTGCGTGGATTTACGTCTCCTATTGCTTGATCTTAAAGCCAAGCCCTAATGCCACAAGCCAAGCTTATCAATTGTGTTTCCATGATTCCTTAAGGTATTTGTTATGTCATCATTTGTTGTTGTGCCTAGGGGAATAAGGAATGATGGAGATCCCAATGGTACAAATCCAGAATCAGAATATTTGTTCGTGCCTTGATTCTCATCGTTCCGTCTTTCCTCCAAAAGATTAGTCTGCGATTATTTGTAGAATGATATCAATACTCGATCAACTAATTTTCTTTTTTTGCATTCGTCTAACCATTGGATCGGTGTCTATAATTGTTGTTTCTATGCACTTTCTCTCAATAGTAGTGTTTATGCTCCCTAAATAAAACCAAACCATCATACTAGACAAAGAGGAGTTTATTGGTCAACCATTATCCTAAATTTTATAAGCTAGAATAGCGAAAACAAGGGAAAATTTGTGTGAGTATACCTAATAACACCCTAGCCCAAAGTACATAATTATATGCATCTCAAATATCAAAATGCATGCATTCCTGCTTGGATTAATCGACAACAACATGATTTCTCCCTTACGCGTGTGGATTTATCGAGTCACGCCCTAATGCGACTGGTCAAGCTTGTCAATTGCATTCCCATGATTCCTTATGCCAATCCTTGTGATGGAAATCCTAGTGCTCCTACAAACCCATCCAAACAAGATCCTCTATATATGGGGACAAGAGTAAGAGCCAAGAAGATTAAGGATGCAGTGGCCTTATTTGCTCAAGCCTTGGTGACAACTCACATTGTGGAAGAACAAGCCTCAAATAAGCCCAATGGGCCAAATTGTGTCTTGATGATTCAAGTTAGTGAGAATGGGCTTCAAGTAGCTTGACTCCTTATTAATTTCCCCTTGGGCCGAAGCTACTTCTTATGTATTTTGGCCCTTGAGTGTTTTATTACTTTAAAACTCTATTTCTTTAGGCCTTTTTCATTACTTGTTTAGTTTAGGCCTCTAGTTATGTTTATTAGATTAATTCTAACTATGGACCACCCTTTGCATTTGGCACAACACTCATTAGTTTGTTTAAACCCCAAGTATTCACTATAAATACTTAAGTGTTATTATCTTGTAAGACTTTAACTTTGATTACAATTTGATGCTTGAGAGTGTTCTACTTCTAACTTCTTATGCGGACTTATTGTTTTGGACATTGCAACTTTGTTGATTGTTCATTGATAGCTAAGGGTTCCTTCATTAGATTGTTATGAGCTCTTAGTTGTGTATCCTTTATCTTATTCTTGATAAATCCTCAAAACGGATTTATATTGGTTCTATGCAATAGATTGTCTAAGGTCATATTAGTTTTAGTATCAGAGCTTAGGTTCAAGTTCAAGATTGTAGTTGTTTAGTTAGTTCTTTTATTTCCGAAAATTAGTTAAAAAAAGAGTGAAAAATTGGTGCAAAAAAAAATAAAAGAAAAGGTGTTCATTTTAAGTAGAATTCCATTTAAGTTCGAAAATTCAAGCTTGGAGGTGACGGAGCTGAAATTTTGGAAGTTTTTAATCAAGGGAATACATTTTGGAGACTTATCATAAAAGAGGAAAAATTCAGCAAGTTTCCTAATCAAGGAATTGGAAAAATATCTCCTTGATATATCCTTGACTTGGCCGAAAATCTTTTCCTAAAAAAGGGAGAACTAATTTGGAAACAAAGGAAAACACAAGATAGGAAGTTTACTACTCAAGAAGATCTTTGCAAAAGAGGAAACTTTACACTTAGAAAGCAAACTTTTTGTCTCCACAAGGTGTGCCAAATTACACAAGCTAGTTAAGGAATTATTTCTTTCATTCCTAAATTAGGAAAAAGGAATATTTCTAATTGCTTCTTACCTAACTTCCTTCTAAAACCAAAACATACACACACACTCAACCTTAGCCGCCCTACCTAGAGGAACAAAACCCATCTTTTTCCCTTTCTACTCTTACCTAGCTGGCACCCTAACACCTTTGCTCAACATAGCAAGATTTTTACCTTTTTTCTTTACCTATTGAAAACATATCTTACCACTATATAATACCATTGCTTCTTGCTTGCCGAATTACATGCCATATGACGTGCGTAAAATACACACATCTAAATGGGGTTTTTAAGATTGATTTTATGGACATTTGGATGTGAATTGGTCCCAAAACTCACCCTCTGCGTCTGTTTGTATGCATTAGGTTCAAAAGAAGTCAAAGAATGATAAAGGGAAGAATTGGAGCATAATTGGACATCAAAGCTGCCGAAACAAGCTATGTACGAGCATGAGGAAGCTAAACATGGCCGTGTTGGTTTCAACATTGGTCGTGTTTCCAACACGGGCACCAACACGGCCGTGTTGGGTGCATCAAACATCAAAGAAGAAGAAGTTTTTAGGGAGCACGGCTACAGAGAGCAATACGGCCAGGAACACCAAACCGTGTTCCCAACACGGCCAGGAACGCGACCGTGTTCACGCTGACAAGATGAATTAATTAAAAGAAAGAACCAAGGGAAAAGAGGGAGGGCAGGGGGAGAACGTCCCAAACCCTAATTTTTCTCTCTTTAAGGGTTTTCTGAGCTGGAACCAAGGGAAAAGGAGACTTGGATCAAGGTTTCATTCAGATTCCCTTCAAAGATTGAAGATTGGGCGAGGTTCGTTGATTGGTTTTCAAATTGAGCAAGAGGAACAAGAATCGATTCAATTTGAGCAAGAGGAATTGGGGCTGTTTACTCTCTCATCCAAGGGTGTAATCGGGTTTCTCTACCTTTACTCTTTGTTGTAATTTTATTCTTGTGGATTTTGATAATCAATATGATTAGCTAGATTGATTAAATCCATTGGGATTTCTTTAATATGTTGGCTTGATCTTATATTGTTGGATTGTTTGGGTTAGTTTTGTATTCTTCTTACTTTCAGTATTAATAAGATAATGCATCATTCATGAGACGTTGTGAATTGTGTGTTTAGATTCCTTTGTGTGATTGAGAAGTTCATTTGGTAATTGGAATTTTGAATAGCAAGAACTGGTTAATAATCGCTTAGAGATAAGGATAATTAACTAGTTGGATTAAGAATTAACAAAGTTTAATAGAGGCGGATTAAAGCTTAGTGCTAATTTAAGAATCAATCGTTAGGAAGAGATTCCAACTTTAGGTTATTAGATTTAGGAATTCGGTTATCGAGAGAGAGAAACCGAATTCGGTTAAGAATTCGTCCACGGGTAGCATAATTAGACTCACCAATCCTTTATCTTTTGTTTAATTGCCAACTAGTTTAGGTTCCCTTTGGGTTTGCTTTTTTGTCTTGGTTATTTTAGTTATCAATTACTCCTGCATCTCCCTTAGAACTTAGCTTGTAACTACTAGTTAGTTTAGAAATTATTCATCACTAATTTTAGGTTAATATAACAAAGAACAAGGGAGTAACTCTGGGCTTTCACTTTCCCGAGGAATACGGCCTTGATACTCGCCATTAGTGCTAGACTGCATCGATAGGTATACTGCCTTAGATTATAGCTAACACAAATAGCTAACGGCGCCAAAAACTTGATGTGTGCTAAGTCAAGCAAGACTATGACCTAAGGCAGTGTACCTATCAGTGGAGTATAGCTAACGGCGAGTAGCAAGTGTCGTATTCCCCAAAGAACGTGTGAACCTAAATCTACTCAATCTTCTCTATTATCTAATCACAGAAAAAAATAGCGTTAATGAATAATACCTAAATTAACTAATAGCTACTCTAATTGTTGTCGAAGTACGTATACTAGGGAATGATTAATTCAAGTAAAGGAATAACCCTTTGGGAATTCTTGTCTCTAAGGAATAGAAACTAAAGGTGGAATTGATTAGTTGAATCCAATTTTCGTGGGAAAATCTCTACATAATTAATGCCTTTCTCAAGGACACTAACATCTTAACTTAGATTAATTAGGTTGAAATCTCTTCCTAACTCTAATTACCCAAATTAGCATTATGTACCATTTAACACTATTGAGAGTTTTTAATTCTCAATCCGGTAGAACGAACACCCTATCTCTAGGTGAATTCAATTCTAGGTTGCAAAGGACAATCCAAACCTAAACGTCTTTCTCAAGATCATTCAAATTTCAAAAATCATTCAACAAGATATGAAGAACAAATCAATAAATACTTCCATTGCAAACCAATATTGACAATTAATACATTCAATTCAAAATTGAAGTACAAAAATCCCTAGATAAAGAACCCTAATGGGTTAATAAGTTTAGCTAATCATGTTCATAATCACAACCAACAAGAATTTAATTACAAAAAAAATGAGTAGAGGTAGAGGAACCTGAATACACCCTTGGATGAGAGTAAATATCTCCAATTCCTCATGCCCAATCTTGGATCGATTCTTGTTCCTCTTACTCGGATTGAAACTAATCGACAATCCTCGCCAATCTTTGATCTTCGAAGAGAATCCAAGTGAAACCTTGATCCAAGTATCCTTTTCCCTTAGTTTCAACTCAGAAAACCCTTAGACAGAGAAAAAGATGAGTTTTGGACGTTCTAACCCTCGCTGCCTCCATTTTTCTCTTTTCTTTCTTTTTAAATGAATTTGACCAGCTGCCATGAACATGGCCGTGCTGATGTCCGTGTTCCCAACACGTTCTGGTGTTGATGCCCGTGTTACTCTTTGTGGCCGTGCTCCCAAAAAACCTCTTTTTTCTTTGATGTTTGATGCATCCAACACGGCCATGTTTGTGGCCGTGTTCAGTGTTGAATCCAACACGGCCGTGTTAACCTTCCTCATGGGCATACTTAGCTTGTTTCGGCAGCTTTGACATCCAATTATGCTCCAATTCTTCCCTTTATCATACTTTGACTTCTTTTGGACCTAATGCACCCAAACAGACACATAGGGTGAGTGTTGGGACTAATTCACATCCAAATGTACATAAAATCAATTTTAAAAACCCCATTTAGATGTATGTATTTTACGCACATCACCATACACCAACTACCCAAAAAAAACTTAATCATTCTTATCCAGTTAATTACTCTCTGATTCTTGATTTGACTTTAGTTTATCCATATTACTTTATTTATTTACTCAAATTTATCTTCTAGTTTCTTTTTCTCATGGAATGAGGGCTTCAAAATATAAAATCTGAATGCTACTTGAGGCAAGTTAGCATATTATTTTAGTGTAATAACCTATGGGAATCAAGTTTTCAGTTCTTTCAAGAACTTTGCAAGCTTATCAACACTCGCGCTAGTGAACATAGACTTATCGCTCACGTCCTTTCATTCTTTTGTGTCCCTTATCTGCCCTTGTATTTAAATGAATTTGATTTGATCCTTACGCTTAGCTGTATAGAAGAGAAAAGAACTTATGCTTTCTTTCCTTATTGGATCCGAAAATCTTACCTATTTTCTCATTTTATTTGTTTGTTTTATGCCTCTCTTTCTAATCTCTGTCTAATATAATGATTTTATTTTATTTAGGAAGCATAAGTATGAGTGTTAAGTTAAAGCACATGGAAGCGGCAATCATAGGCACCAATCCAATGGTTGGACAAATGAAAAGAAAGAAAATTAGTTGATCGTGTATGATATCATTCTCCGAATAATCATTGAAAAATCTTCTAGAGGAAAGTGGGAACAATAAGAATCGAGGCATGCTAAATATTCTGATGTAGGATTTGCACCATTAGAATCTCCATTATTCCTTATTCCTCCAGGCATGATGACTTCTGATGGCACAAGGATTGGCATAAACAATCATGGGAACTCAATTGAAAAGCTTGACCGATGGCATTGTGCTTAGCTTCATGATCAAGTAGGATGAGACGTAAATCCACGGTTATAAGGGAGAAATCATGAAATCCAAGCGTAATACAAGCAGCAATGTGAGCATCTTGATGTTAGGGCTGCATATAATGAAAAAACTTGGGTTAGAGTATTATTAGGTAGGCCTAGATGAATTTTTCCTTGTTTGTGTTAAGTTGGCTCATGAAATTGGGAAGTTGTTGACTAGTCAACTACTATCTCGTACTACAAAAACCGCATGTAACCGAATACTTGATAGTAGTGAACATATTATTTAAGTTCTCTACCTTGCAAAAATCAAGATATGGGTTCTTTCAAGAACTTTGCAGACTTATCAAGACTCATTCTAGCAAACATAGACTTATGGCTTACGTCCTTCCTTTCTTTTGTAGTCTTTGTCGACCTTATATTTAAGTCAATTCGATTTGATCCTTTTGCTTAGCTATATGGAAGAATATAAAGAACTTGTGATTTCTTTCCTTATCAGATCCGAAATCCCATCTATGTTCTCATTTTGTTCATTTCTTTTGTTCCACGCTATCTAATCTCTATCTAGTTTGATGGTTTAGTTTTTTGGCTAGCATAAATACAATTGACAAGCTTGACAGGTGGCATTATAGCATGACTTGATGATCTAGCAAGACGAGACACAAATCCATGCGCGTAAGGGAAAAATCATGTTGCTTTCGATTAATCCAAGAGGGAATGAGTGTAATTCGACTTCTAGGATGCATATAATTATGTAATTGGTAGAAGTGTTATTAAGTATGCCCATATAAATTCTCCCTTACTCTTACGAATCTAGGTCATACATTTTGGGACTGTGAGAGTTGTTAACCATTCAATTCTTCTTTCTCTTGTATGATAGTTTGGTTTTATCTAGGGAGCATAAACACGACTGCTGAGACAAAGCTCAAGGAAGCAGCAATCATAGGCACTGATTTAATACTTGGACAAATGCAAAGAAAGAAAATTAGTTGATCGAGTATTGATATCATTCTTCCAATGATTGCAAACAGAACTTTTGGAGGAAAAAGGGAACAGTGAGAATTGAGGCTTGTTCCTTGTATCTCTAAGCATGAGGACTCCTGATGACACGAGGATTGGCATACAGAATCACAGGAATGCAATTGACAAGCTTAACTAGTAACATTGGGGCTTAGCTTGATGATCAAGCAAGATGAGATGTAAATCCATGCGCTATAGTGAGAGATCATATGGGTTTCAATTAATCCAAGTGTAATACTAGTGGGAATACGAGCATTTTAATGTTCGGGATGCATAGAAAGAACTAATTTGGGTTGGATTATAATTAGGTAGGTCCTCGCAGATTTCCCCTTACTTTCGTTAAGCTGGCTCATAAAATTTGGAACAACGATAGCTATTGACTAGTCAACTCCTCTCCAGTTCTTGATTTGACTTTAGTTTATTCATCCTTCTTTATTTATTTATTCAAATTTAGCTTCTTATTTTTTCTTCATATGGAATTAGGGCTTTCACACTAAAAAAACTATATGCAACCGAATACTTGAGGCTAGTGAGCATATTATTTTAGTTTTCTACCTTGTGGGAAATCAAGTTATGCGTTCTTATAAGAACTTTGTAAACTTATGAAGACCCGAAGTAGCAAACCTAGATTTGGAATCAAGGCATGCCCCAATGTTCCAATCAAGATTTGAACCATTACGATCTCCATCATTGATAAGAACCCATCTAGCACAAGAAATCCTACTCCAACAAGGAATCCTAATGATGCAAATCCTACTAGCTAAAAGAATCCTATTCTGACAAGGAGTCCTACACTAACTAGGAGTTCAAGGAGTCCTAATGATATTGGAAATCTAAATGACATCAAGAATTCAAGTGACATTGGGAATCCTGATCCAACTAGGATTCAAGATCCACTTCACATCCATGGAGACCCAATTACAAAGTCCAAGGCTAAGAAGATAAAAGAAGCTCTCAATGGGTTTATTCAAGACATTTGGGCTAACAACACATCAAGGCTTGAAGAGTTGGATTCAAATTCAAGGCTCATTAATCTAATTCAGTTTATTGAGCTTGAATAAATCTAATATGGGCTTAATGAACATATAGGAGCACATAAAAGCACATAGGAGTTTGGACCTAATTAACTCCGACAAAGATGGCCCATGTGTGTGACTTAAAGAAACCACGTTTCTTACTCCTAATGGGCGACTACATAGTAATGATTGATTAATGATTAATGATTAATGGTTAATGATTAATGATTGATTAAAGAAACCACGTTTCAAGTTCATTGATTGATTAATGATTAATATATTTTGTGAGTTTATACTCTATTCTTAGTTCTTACTTAGAGCTAATTCGAACTTATCAAGCAATTCATTATTTGTGGCGTTCAAATTCGACTTATTAATTTAGAATCCATACTCAATTGTGGCATCTTCTACTTTAATATTTTAGGTTTGATTGTTTAATATACTTGAAGGGTCTAAGGTTTCCATTGATCTAGTTCTAGATAGATATTGGGTAATGAAATCAAACTTGCATACGGGTTTAATCCTTTGATATAGTTTAGGTTTCATGTGCTTGTTTGAATGCAAATCTTACTTATCAAGGAGTTGATCTATCCTTGTGGCGTACTTGGAATTGGGGTTTAAGGGACATAGTTTTCCTTTAATTCATTAGTGGTCTTTAATCTTGCATTAAACGAGCTCCAATTCCTATACCACTAGCATCACATTCAATTTTAAAGGTCTTATCAAAGTTAGGTAAAGCAAGCAAAGGTGCATTATATAATTTATCGTTAAGTTCATTAAATGCATGTTCCTGTGCATCATCCCACACAAATCCAACATTTTTCTTAACTAACTCATTTAATGGTGCAGCTATAGTATTGAAATCCTTAATGAATCTCCTATAGAAGCCCGCAAGTCCATGAAACCTTCTTCCCTGACTAGCATTCTTAGGTGTCGGCTAGTCTCTTATAGCTTTTAACTTGTCCTCATCAACCTCAACACCTTGACTAGATACTACAAAACCTAAAAAGATAACCTTCTCGATGCAAAAACTACACTTTTTAAGGTTAGCATACAACTTTTCTTTCCTAATAATACCTAAAATTAAACACACATGCATAACATGTTCATCTAAAGATCTAGAATAAAACAAAGTGTCATCAAAATAAACAACTACAAATTTACCCAAGTATTCACGCAAAACATGATTCATCAATCTCATAAAAGTACTAGTGCATTAGTAAGACCAAAAGGCATAATAAGCCATTCATACAAACCATATTTAGTCTTAAATATTATTTTCCATTCATCCCCAACATTCATGCGAATTTGATAATAACCAGATTTCAAGTTAGTCTTAGTAAACAAATAAGAACCATACAATTCATCAAGCATATCATCTAATCTAGGAATAGGATGAAGATACTTTATAATGATCTTGTTGATGGCTCTATAATCCACATACATCCTCGATGATCCGTCTTTTTTTGGCATAAGAATAACAGGTACGGAACAAGGACTCAGACTTTCTATTATATACCCCTTATCTAGCAATTCCTACACTTGTCTTCGGATCTCCTTAGTCTCACGTGGATTAGTCCTATATGCTAGTCTATTAGGTATGGCAGCCCTTGGAATGAAGTCTATATGATGTTCTATGCCTCTAATTGGTAGTAAACCACTTGGCACCTCCTCGGGAAACATATCTTTTAAATGCCTACAAAGATTCAACAAATACACTAGGCAAAGATGGATTAAGGTCATTAGTGGTAAAATAAGCCCCTTTTTACAAAAGTACAAATATAATCTGATTAGAATACAAAGTTGCCTAACCTCACTTGCTTTAGCTATTAAACTCACATTCTTTTCACTTTTCTCTCTAGGCCGATTCTTTACTACTTTTTCGTTATCCTTAATCTTTTTTTATTCTCTAAAATACCCTTTCTATTCTCTTTCTTTTTTCTTCTCGGCCTCCACTCTCATCTTTTCTATCTTACATTGGTTTTCATATACTTCCTCTGAGGAAAGTGGTGTCAATATGGTCTTTCTTCCATGGTGAATGAATACCTATTCAAGTACCTATCATGCATTGTCGTCCTATCAAATTGTCATGGTCTCCCAAGCGACATATCACTAGCATGCATAAGTACTACATTGCACAACACCTCATCATGATATTTACTAATAAAAAAGGAAATAATTGCTTGCACCTTAACCTCACCACAATCATTAAGCCATTAAAGCTTATATGCATATGGGTGTGGTATGGTAGGAACCCTAATCTACTAATCAAGAGAGTACTTACAACATTAGTGCAACTCCCACTATTAATAATCACATTACATACCTTGCCTTATATATGAAATCTTGTATGAAACAAGTTGTCCCTTTGTTGCTCATAGCAATCTTTTTTATAATACATCTCTCACACACGCACGTGTTTAACACTCAAAACAAATCAAAATTAAAACGAAAAGTAGAACATAAAACTATACTTAATGAACACGATTAAGCCAAAACACAACAAAAGAATATAAGAACAAGATGTAATGGAGAATAACTAACTTTAATGAACAAATAACAAAAAGGACACAATTAAAATACCAAAACGATTTTTTTCCTAATTTTAGAACTCTAGCAATTGACTTAAACAAAGAACTAATAACATGAACCGAATTAAAAGAAAGAACAAAGAAACATAAGAAGTCAGAATTGACTAATGAAAATATGAAATGATAAAACCTAATCTATAGCCAAAGCTCTAATACCAATGATATGGAACCTCCATGAATAAGCTCGAGAACCCCTTTTAAATTGTGGACCCCTATTATATTAATATGAAAACCCCAACAACCAATTCGGTTCAACCCCAATTTCAAAACACTCCACAAGAAGATGATCAATCTACTAGACTGTTTCTTAAGCATGCATTCTACAC
Source organism: Ricinus communis (assembly GCF_019578655.1). Classification (NCBI taxonomy): domain Eukaryota; kingdom Viridiplantae; phylum Streptophyta; class Magnoliopsida; order Malpighiales; family Euphorbiaceae; genus Ricinus; species Ricinus communis. Next base: position 15,884,853 of record NC_063258.1, read on the forward strand.
AAGAACACAAAAACCATGTTTTGCGTCCTTTTATCGATAAGCTTATTGTTGTGTATTTTGATGGCATATTAGTCTATAGCAATTCCATGCATGAGCATTTAAAGCATCTTAGGACTTTGTTTGATGTCTTGCGAAGAGAAAAGCTTTATGCTAATCTTGGCAAGTGTGATTTTTGCACTCCTAAGGTACTTTTTCTTGGATATGTTGTTACTGCTAATGGGATTAAGCTAGATAAATAAAAGGTAGAGGCTATTGTTTTTTGGCTGACGCCTAACAGTGTGAGTGAGGTGAGATCTTTTCGTGGGCTAGCTAGCTTCTATAGGCAATTTGTTAGGGATTTTTCTATCTTTACTGCCACTTTAACTGAGATTACTAAGAAGCATGTAAGTTTTAAATGGGGAGAGGCACAAGATAGGGCATTTCAGGTTTTGAAAGATAAATTGATTAATGCTCCTTTACTTGCTTTGCCTAATTTTGATTCTACTTTTGAGATTAAAGGTGATGCTTCTAGTGTTGGATTGGAGCTGTACTGATGCAAGAGGGTAGGCTAATTGCCTATTTTAGTGAAAAGCTTAGTAGTGCAAGCTTATACTATCCCACCTATGATAAGGAAATGTTTGCATTGGTGCGGGCGTTGGAGACATGGCAACATTATTTATTGCCCAAGGAGTTTGTAATTCATACAAATCATGAGAGCTTAAAGCATTTGAAGGGTCAGAATAAATTGAACAAAAGGCATGCAACTTGGAGTTCATTTATAACGACTTTTCCTTATGTGATCAAATATAAGAAGGGTAAGGATAATATGGTGGCTGATGCACTCTCTAAGAGGTATGCCTTGATTAACACACTTCATTCTAAATTGATTGGTTTTGAATTACTTAAAGAACATTATCTTGATGATCTTGATTTTAGAAATGTGTATGATGCATGCGAGCATGGAACTTTTGATAAATACTGCAGACATGATAGCTACTTGTTTAAGAATAATTGATTATGTGTGCCTAATTGTTCTATGCATAGATTATTTTTAAAAGAATCGCATGAGGGAGGATTGATGGGGCATTTTGGTGTTGCTAAGACCTTAGATATGTTGCATGAGCACTTTTATTGGTAAAAGATCATGCTGATGTTAAGAAATATTATGCCAACTATGTTGTTTGTTTACGTGCTAAGTCTAAAAGCAAGCCCCATGGATTGTATATGCCATTGCCTATTTCTATTACACCTTGGATTGATGTTTCTATGGATTTTATTTGAGGATTGCCAAGGTCTAGGCATGGCAATGATAGTATTTATATGGTGGATAGATTTAGTAAATTGGCACACTTTTATTGCATGTCATAAAACCGATGATGCATCACATATTGTTGATTTATTCCTTAGAGAAATAGAATAAGAAACTAGATGCTAAACATGAATAAACAAATAAATAAATATAAATAAACTAAAGTCAAATCAAGAACGAGAGAGGAATTGACTGGGCAACAACTCTCATAGTCCCAAATTTTATAAGCCAGCTTAACAAAAATAGGGGTAAATTCTCGCGGCCTAACCTAAAAGCACACCGACCTAAATTACATTATTATATGCATTTCAAACATCAAAGCGCTCGAATTTCGCTAGTATTAGACTTGGATTGATAAAAAAATGACATGAGTTCTACCTTATGTGCCTGGATATATGTCTCATCCTACTTGATCATCAAGCTAACGCCCAATGCCATCGGTCCAGCTTGTCAATTGCGCTCCCATGATTCCTTATGCAAATCCTTGTGTCATCGGGACTCCTCATGCCTAAAGGAACAAGGAAGGATGGACATCCAAATGGTGCAAATGCTGAATCAAAATATGTGGGCGTGCCTAGATTCTTATCGTTTCTACTTTCCTCTAGAAGATTTGTCCGTGATCATTCAGAGAATGACATCAATACACGATCAACTAATTTTCTTTCTTACATTCGTCGAAGCATTAGATTGGTGCCTATGATTGCTGCTTCCATGCACTTTCACTCAACACTCATGTTTATACATATGTTTTATAGAGTTATTTTCTTATATCTCCTTTTACGGGGTTATTTTTTCACATTATAAAATTAACCCATTTAAAGGGTTGTTTTCTCATACTCACAAATATATCAAACTTATGGGGTTATTTTCTGCAATTGATAAATATTCCCGTATTACGGTGTTGTTTTCTCTTATTAAAAAATTTACCCCTTCTACGAGGCTGTTTTCTCAGACTCGCAATTACACTACTTTTATGGGGTTACTTTCTCATATTCATAAATATACACATTTTACGGGGTTATTTTCTTATATTGATAAATATACCACATTTACAGGGTTATTTTCTTATATTGATAAACATTCCCCTTTTATGGGGTTATTACTCATATTATAAAATTAACCCATTTAAGGGGTTGTTTTATCATACTCACAAATATACAAAAATTATGGGGTTATTTTTTGCGATTGATAAATATCCCCGTACTACGGGGTTGTTTTTTCATATTAAAAAATTTACCCCTTCTACGAGGTTGTTTTCTCAGACTCGCAATTACACTACCCTTACGGTGTTGCTTTCTCATATTCTTAAATATACATATTTTACAGAGTTATTTTCTTATATTGATAAATATACCACTTTTACAGAGTTATGTTCTCTGATTGATAAATATACCCCTTTTACAAGGTTGTTCTCTTATATTATAAAATTAACCCATTTAAGGGGTTGTTTTCTCATACTCATAAATATACCAAAATTAACCTGTATTATATACACCTTTCATATAAATACACACATTTTACGGAGTTATTTTCTCATATTATAAAATTAACACATTTAAGGGGCTGTTTTCTAAAATTCACAAATATATCAAAATTATTGGATTATTTTCTCCGATTGATAAATATTCTTACAATACGGGGTTATTGGCTAATATTTATAAATATACCACTTTTACAAGATTGTTTTCTCATATTAAATTATTAGCACTATTATGGGGTTGCTTTCTCAAATTCATAAATATACACTTTTTACGCGATTATTTTCTTATATTGACAAATATACCTCTTTTACGGGGTTGTTTTCTCATACTCACAAATATATGAAAATTACGATGTTATTTTCTCCGATTGATAAATATCCCAGCATTACGGGGTTGTTGGCTAATATTTATAAATGTATCCCACTTAGGAGGTTGTTTTCTCATATTATAAAATTTACCCTTCTACGAGGCTATTTTCTTAAACTCGCAATTTTACTACATTTACGGGATTATTTTATAAGATTCATAAATATTCACCATTTACGAGATTATTTTCTTATATTGACAAACATACCTATTTTACGGGGTTGTTTTCTCATATTATAAAATTAATCCATTTAAGGGGCTTTTTTCTCATACTCACAAATATTCTAAAATTACGAGTTTATTTTCTCCGATTGATAAATATCCCCATATTATGGGGTTGGAGGCTAATATTTAAAAATATATCCCTCTTACGGGATTGTTTTCTCATATTAAAAAATTTACCTTTCTACAGGGTTGTTTTCTTAAACTCATAATTACACTATTTTTATGGGATTATTTTCTTAGATTCTTAAATATACATGTTTTACGGGGTCATTTTCTTATATTGACAAATATATCTGTTTTACGGGGTTGTTTCCTCATATTATAAAATTAACCCATTTAAGGTGTTGTTTTTCATACTCACAAATATACCACAATTACGGGGTTATTTCATCAGACTCATAAACATCAAGAGGGGGTTGTTTTCTCATATTAAAAAATTTACCCCTTCTACAATGTTGTTTTCTTAAACTCGCAATTATACTACTTCTACGGGTTTTTTTCTCATATTCATATATATACACGTTTTAAGGGATTATTTTCTTATATTGATAAATATATCACTTTTACAGGATCGTTTTCTCATGTTAAATTAGTAGCACTATAATGGGGTTATTTTCTCAAATTCATAAATATACACGTTTTACGAGGTTATTTTCTTATATTGACAAATATACCCCTTTTACAAGGTTATTTTTTCATATTCTAAAATTAACCCATTTAAGGTGCTTTTTTCTCATACTCACAAAAAAAACAAAATTACGATTTATTTTCTCCGGTTGATAAATATCCCCGTATTACGGGATTGTTGGCTAATATTTATAAATATATCCCTCTTACGGGTTGTTTTCTCATATTAGAAAATTTATACTTCTACGAGGTTGTTTTCTTAGACTCGCAATTACAATACTTTTACGGGATCATTTTCTCATATTCATATATATACAAGTTTACGGGGTTATTTTCTTATCTTGATAAATATACCACTTTTACGGGGTTTTTTTCTCATATTATAAAATTAACCCATTTAAGGGATTGTTTTCTCATACTCACAAATATACCGAAATTACGGGGTTATTTTCTCCGATTTATAAATATCCCTGTATTACCGGGTTGTTCTCTCATATTAAAAAATCTACCCCTTCTACGAGGCTGTTTTCTCAGACTCGCAATTACACTACTTTTAAGGGGCTGTTTTATCACATTCATACATATATACGTTTTATGAGGTCATTTTCTTATATTGAGAAATATACCACTTTTACGGGGTCGTTTTCTCATATTAAATTATTAGCACTATTTTGGGGTCATTTCTCAAATTTATAAATATACATGTTTTACGAAATTATTTTCTTATATGGACATATATACTCCTTTTACGGGATTGTTTTCTCATATTATAAATTTAACCTATTTAAGGGGTAGTTTTCTCATAGTAAAAAACATACCAAAATTACGGGGTTATTTTTTCGATTTACGAGATTGTTTTCTCATATTAGAAAATTTACCCATTCTACGAGGCTGTTTTCTCAAACTCGCAAATACACTACTTTTACGGGATTATTTTATCACATTCATAAATAGACACGTTTTACGGGGTTATTTTCTTATAATGATAAATGTTGTTTTCTCATACTCATAAATATACATATTTTACGGGGTTATTTTCTTATATTGATAAATATACCACTTTCACAGGGTTATTTTCTTATATTGATAAATTCATATTCACGTTTATGGGGTTATTTTCTTATATCGGCAGATATACCTCTTTTACGGGGTTATTTTCTCATATTATAAAATTAACCCATTTAAAGGGTTGTTTTCTCATACTCACAAATATACAATAATTACGGGGTTATTTCATCAGATTCATAAATATCCCCATATTATGAGGTTGTTTTCACATATTAAAAAGTTTACCCCTTCTACGAGGTATTTTCTCATATTAAAAAATTTCCCGTTCTATGAGGCTGTTTTCTTAGACTCACAACTACACTACATCTACAGAATTGTTTTCTCATATTCATAAATGTATATGTTTTATGGGGTTATTTTCTTATACTGATAAATATACCACTTTTACGGGGTCGTTTTCTCATATTAAATTATTAGCACTATTATGGTGTTGTTTTCTTAAATTCATAAATATACACGTTTTACGAGATTATTTTCTTATATTAACAAATATACCCCTTTTATGGGATTGTTTTCTCATATTATAAAATTAACCCATTTAAGGGGTTGTTTTTTCATACTCACAAATATACCAAAATCACGAGGTTATTTTCTCTCATTGATAAATATCCCCATATTACATGGTTGTTTTCTCATATTAAAAAATTATTAGTACTATTACAGGGTTATTTTCTTCTATTAATAAATATACCACTTTTACGGGGTCGTTTTCTCATATTAAATTATTAGCACTATTATGGGGTTTTTTTCTCAAGTTCATAAATATACATGTTTTACTATATTATTTTCTTATATTGACAAATATACCCTTTTCACAGGGTTGTTTTCTTATAGTATCAAATATACCCTTTTTACAGGTGTTGTTTTCTCACACTCATAAATATACCAAAATTAGGGGGTTATTTTCTCTAATTGATAAATATCCCCGCATTACGGGATTGTTTTCTCATATTAAAAAATTTACCCATTCTACGAGATTATTTTCTCAAACTCGCAATTATACTACTTTTATAGGGTTGTTTTCTGAGATTCATAAATATAAGAGTTTTACGAGGTTAATTTTTTATATTGACAAATATACCCCTTTTATGGGATTATTTTCCCATATTATAAAATTAACCCATATAAGTGGTTGTTTTTTCATACTCATAAATATACCAAAATTATAGGGTTATTTTCTCCAATTGAAAAATATTCCCGTATTACGGGGTTGTTTTCTCATATTAAAAAATATACCCCTTCTACGATGTTGTTTTATTAGACTCGCAATTACACTACTTTTATAGGGTTGTTTAGTCACATTCATAAATATACATGTTTTACGGGGTTATTTTGTTATATTGATAAATATACCACTTTTATAAGGTCATTTTCCCATATTAAATTATTAGCACTATTATGGGGTTGTTTTCTCAAATTCATAAATGTACACGTTTTACGGAGTTATTATCTTATGTTGACAAATATACTATTTTACGGGTTTGTTTTCTCATATTATAAAATTAAGCCATTTAAGTGGTTGTGTTCTCATACTCACAAATACACCTAAATTACGGGGTTATTTTCTCGGATTGATAAATATCCCTGTATTACGGGGTTGTTTTCTCATATTAAAAAATTTACACCTTCTACGAGGCTATTTTCTCATACTAGCAATTGCACTACTTTTACAAGTTTATTTTCTCAGATTCATAAATATACACGTTTACGGGGTTATTTTCTTATATTCGTAAATATACCACTGTTACGGGGTCGTTTTCTCATATTAAATTATTAGCGCTATTATGGGGTTGTTTTCTCAAGTTCATAAATATACATGTTTTATGAAGTTAATTTCTTATATTGACAAATATGCCCCTTTTACGGGGTTGTTTTCTCATATTATAAAATTAACCCATTTAAGGGGTTGTTTTCTCATACTCACAAATATACCAAAATTACAGGGTTATTTTCTCTGATTGATAAATATCCCCGTATTGCGGGCTTGTTTTCTCATATTAAAAATTTACCACTTCTATGAGGTTGTTTTCTCAGACTCGCAATTACACTACATTTACGGGATTATTTGCTCAGATTCATAAAGATACATGTTTTACGGGGTTATTTTCTAATATTCATGAATATACTACTTTTATGGGGTAGTTTTCTCATATTAAATTACTAGGACTATTATGGGGTTGTGTTCTCAAATTTATAAATATACACGTTTTACCGGGTTATTTTCTTATATTGACAAATATACCCCTTTTAGGGGATTGTTTTCTCATATTATAAAATTAACCCATTAAAGGGGTTGTTTTCTCATACTCACAAATATACTAAAATTACGGGGTTATTTTCTCCGATTGATAAATACCCCGTAATTCAGGGTTGTTTTCTCATATTAGAAAATTTACCCCTTGTACGAGGCTGTTTTCTCAGACTCGCAATTATACTAATTTTACGAGGTTATTTTCTCAGATTCATAAATATACTCGTTTTACAGGGTTATTTTCTTATATTGATAAATATACCACTGTTATGGTGTCGTTTTCTCATAATAAATTATTAGCACTATTATGAGGTTGTTTTCTCAAATTCATAAATATACAAATTTTACGGGGTTATTTTCTTATATTGATAAATATACCCCTTTTACAGGATTATTTTCTCACATTATTAAAATAACCCATTTTATGGGTTATTTACTCATACTCACAAACATACTAAAATTACGGGGTTATTTTCTGCGATTGATAAATATCCCCGTATTACGGGTTTATTTTCTCATATTAAAAAATTTACCTCTTCTATGAGGCTGTTTTCTCAGACTCGCAATTATACTACTTTTACGAGGTTACTTTCTCATATTCATAAATATACAGGTTTTACGGGGTTATTTTCTTATATTGATAAATATAATACCTTTATGGGGTTATTTTCTGATATTAACAAATATTCCCCTTTTACATGGTTATTTTCTCATATTATAAAATTAACCTATTTAATTCGTTATTTTCTCATACTCACAAATACACCAAAATAACGAGGTTATTTCTCCGATTGATAAATATCCCCGTATAATGGGGTTGTTTGCTCATAAAATAAATTTACCCCTTCTACGAGGTTATTTTCTCAGACTCGCAATTACACTACTTTTACAGGGTTGTTTTCTTAGATTTATAAATATACATATTTTACAGGGTTATTTTTTTATATTGATAAATATACCACTTTTACGGGGTTGTTTTCTCATATTAAATTATTAGCACTATAATGGGGTTATTTTCTAAAATTCGTAAATATACATATTTTACAGGGTTATTTTCTTATATCGGCAAATATACCCTTTTTACGGGATTGTTTTATCATATTATAAAATTAACCCATCTAAAGGGTTGTTTTCTCATACTAAAAATTATACCACAATTACGGGGTTATTTTCTCAGATTTATAAAGATCTTCGTATTATGTGATTGTTCTTAAATATTAAAAAATTTACCCCTTCTACGAGGCCGTTTTCTCAAATTAAAAAATTTCACCCATTCTACAATGCTGTTTTATCAAATTAAAAAAATTACCCGTTCTGCGAGGCTGTTTTCTTAGACTCGCAATTACACTACTTTTACGGGATTATTTTCTCAGATTCATAAATATACATATTTTATGGGGTTAGTTTCTTTTATTGATAAATATACCACTTTTATAGGGTCGTTCTCTTATATTAAATTATTAGCACTATGATGGGATTGTTTTCTGAAATTCATCATTATACACGTTTTACGGGGTTATTTTTTTATGTTGATAAATATACCCCTTTTACGGGGTTGTTTTCTTATATTATTAAATTAACCCATTTAAGAGATTGTTTTCTCATACTCACAAATATACCAAAATTAAGGGGTTATTTTCTCCGATTGATAAGTATCCCCGTATTACGGGATTATTTTCTCATATTAAAAAATTCACCCCTTCTACGAGGCTGTTTTCTCAAACTCGCAATTACACTACTTTTATGGGGCTATTTTCTCATATTCATAAATATACAAGTTTTATAGGGTTATTTTCTTTTTTATCGATAAATATGTCCCTTTTACGGGATTGTTTTCTCATATTATAACATTAACCCGTTTAAGGGGTTGTTGATGCAACCAAAGATGCATCTAAGTCAACTAGCATGGATCCACTAGCCTATGGAGGACCGATGACACGAGCAAGGAGTAAAAGGTTCAAGCAAGCCTTAAATTCTTACTTGGAGCATGTTTTGAAGATGGCTAATGATGGTGCTTTTAATGAAGATAACAACGCCTTGAAGATAGTGACATTAATTGCTATTAATGAAGCTTAAACTTCTGGTCATGGAACAAGGTCAAGGTCAAAGATCAGGGATCAAAGTCAACAGGCTTTCCTAGGGTTTCTAGAAGCATTGGGCCGCACATTAGGGTTTCTAGAAGCATTGGGCCACACCATAAGCATTGGGCAGCACATTAGGGTTTCTAGAAGCATTGGAGGTCTCACCTAACCCTAGGCGACCACCACTTATGCTTAGAGAAGGAGGCGTACCGCATTAGAAGTCTTTTAGGGTTTGATTCTTTATTGCTTATCTCTTAGTCCTTTTAGGGTTAGAATCATTTCAAAACTCTATAAATAGAGCTATGTATTTCGGGCTAAAGGACATAAGATCAATATACATTTCTGAATGAAGTTTTATTTGAGTTGTTAACTCTTATTCCTTAAGGTGTTCCTTATTGAATTTCTTGAGATTAAATTAACTTGTTTGATTTAGTTTCACATCTACATGTTTGATCAATCAATTAACTTTTTATTAGTTTCTTGAGTTGTTTGAACATTCTTCATCTATTTATAACTAAAGGGCTTAGTAGTTCTATTGCTAAGTTTGTTAGTTCCATAATCAATTGCAAACTTTCAAGTTAGATCTTGGGGCGACAAATTCGAACTTATTGGTAAGGGTGCTTCCTCTTAAATAGGGAGAGCGTTTATCAGTTTGATTTTCTCACCATTACTTATCTTGGTGTTTGAACGTATCTGGTTCGAATTCGTATCAGTTGTTTACTCATACTCATAAATATACCACAATTACGGGGTTATTTCCTCAGATTTATAAATATCCCCGTATTACGGATTGTTTTCAAATACTAAAAAACTTACCCCTTCTACAAGCATTCTACAATGCTGTTTTATCAAATTAAAAAAATTACCCGTTCTACGAGGCTATTTTCTTAGACTCGCAATTATACTACTTTTACGGGATTGTTTTCTCAGATTCATAAATATACATATTTTACGGGGTTATTTTTTTATATTGACAAATATACCACTTTTATGAGGTCGTTCTCTTATATTAAATTATTAGCACTATGATGGGATTGTTTTCTCAAATTCATAAATATACACGTTTTACGGGGTTATTTTCTTATGTTGACAAATATACCCCTTTTACGGGGTTGTTTTCTCATATTATAAAATTAATCCATTTAAGGGGTTGTTTTCTCATAGTAACAAATATACCAAAATTAGGGGGTTATTTTCTCCGATTGATAAATATCCCCGTATTACGGGGTTGTTTTCTCATATTAAATTTTTTTCCTTCTGCGAGGTTGTTTTCTCAGACTCGTAATTACACTACTTTTACAGGGATACTTTCTCATATTCATAAATATGCACGTTTTACGGGGTTATTTTCTTATATTGTTAAATATACCATATTTACGGGGTTATTTTCTTATATTGACAAATATACTCCTTTTACAAGGTTGTTTTCTCATATTATAAAATTAACCCATTTAAGGGGTTGTTTTCTCATACTCACTAATATATCAAAATTAGGGGTTTATTTTCCCCGATTGATAAATATCCTTTTGTTACGGGATTGTTTTTTCATATTAAAAAATTTACCCCTTCTACAAGGCTGTTTTCTCATACTCGCAATTACACTACTTTTACGGAACTGTTTTCTCATATTTATAAATATACACGCTTTACAGGGTTATTTTCTTATATTGATAAATATACCACTTTTACGGGGTTATTTTCTTTGATTGATAAATATACCCCTTTTACGGGGTTGTTTTCTGATATTATAAAATTAACCCATTTAAGGAGTTGTTGTCTCACACTCACAAATATACCAAAATTACGGGGTTAATTTCTTCGATTACTAAATATCCCCTTATTACAGGATTGTTTTCTAATTTTTATAAATATACCACTCTTTCGGGATTGTCTTCTCATATTAAGAAACTTACCCGTTGTACGATATTGTTTTCTTAGAGTCGCAATTACACGACTTTGACGGGGTTGTTTTCTCAAATTCATAAGTATACATATTTTACGGGGTCATTTTCTTATATTGATAAATATACCACTTTTACAGGGTTGATTTCCCATATTAAATTTTTAGCACTACTATGGGGTTGTTTTCTCAAATTCATAAATATACACATTTTACGAGGTTATTTTTTACATTATAAAATTAATTCATTTAAGGGGTTGTTTCCTCATAGTCACAAATATACCAAAATTACGGAATTATTTTCTCCAATTGATAAATATACTCTTTTTACGGGGTTATTTTCTTATATTATAAAATTAACCCATTTAAGGGATTGTTTTCTCATACTCACAAATATACCAAAATTACGGGGTTATTTTCACCGATTGATAAATGTCCCCTTATTACGGGATTGTTTTCTCGTATTAAAAAATTTACCCCTTCTACGAGGCTGTTTTCTTAGACACAATTATACTACTTTTACGGGATTACTTTCTCATATTCATAAATATACATGTTTTACGGGGTTATATTCTCAGATTCATAAATATACACGTTTTACAGATTTACTTTCTTATATTGATAAATATACCACTTTCATGGGGTCCTTTTCTCATACTAAATTATTAGCACTATTATGGGTTTGTTTTCTCAAATTAATAAATATACACGTTTTACGGGGTTATTTTTTTATATTAACAAATATACCTCTTTTGTGGGGTAGTTTTCTCATATTATAAAATTAATCCATTTAAGGGGTTGCTTTCTCATACTCATAAAAATACCATAATTATGGGGTTATTTTCTCCGATTGATAAAATTCTCCATATTACGGGGTTGTTTTCTAATATTTTTAAACGTACCCCTCTTATGCGGTTGTTTTCTCATATTAAAAAATTTACCGCCTTTACGAGGCTGTTTTCTCAGACTCGCAATTACAGTACTTTTACGGGGTTGTTTTCTCAGATTCATAAATATACACGTTTTACTGTTTTATTTTCTTATATTGACAAATATACCGCTTTTGTAAGATTGTTTTCTCATATTATAAAATTAATCCATTTAAGAGGTTGTTTTCTCATACTCACAAATATACCAAAATTATAGGGTTATTTTCTCCGATTGATAAATATCCCCATATTATGGGATTTGTTTTCAAATTAATCAATTTACCCCTTCTACGATGATGTTTTCTCATACTCGCAGTTACACTACTTTTACGGGGTTGTTTTCTCAGATTCGTAAATATACACGTTTTACAGGGTTATTGTCACGACCCCACCCGTGGGCCCGTGACCGGCACTAGGGAATGGGTAGGCTTAAGGCCACCGAAACCCGTAGTAAGCCTGACACTCACTGATTTAAACAAATCTCAACTCAAATTTATATTATTAAAACCATAAATTATCTTAATAGTTACACTTTACAAAACTACTTCGGTCTACCAGAAAATACTAGGCGAGACCCGAAGCTCAGAAAATTTACAACTGATACATCTACTATTACTACTGCGGAGAATCTAAGATTTACCATTTTACATACCAAATCAAATACTTCACCCGATGATGAAGGAGTCAGTTCTTGAATAAGAGTCGCAGGAGAACTATCGTCCGAAAAAAAATATAAATGGAGACTCGGTCTAGAGTGAGTTAAAATCATACATCTAAAACAGTTTCAAATATCTCAATGTCACATTCATTTAATTTTAAAATAATTAATAAATCACGCGAACCATACGTGTCATGTTAAAACATATGTGTCATGCCATGCTTAAACAAAATTTATTCCACATGCAACGGGATGAGTACTTTAGAACTCTAATCCCAACTCTAAAATCTCGATTATTTCAACACTTATGTCTCAACTAACCTCAACTCTATCATCTCATTCCAACAGATTTGGCGCCCCGGAGAGCTTAAGGCTCGACCAGGGACCTTACCTCCAGTCACTTAACTCTCGGCCTTAGCCTTTTGGCTCTCTTATCCAATAAGACTGGCGCCCCCGAGAGCAAAGCTCGACCGGGGACCTTACCTCCAGTCCTAGTCACTTAAATATCCAAATAAGAAATCTAGTAGCCATTCGGCTCTCTTAATCCAATAAGACTGGCGCCCGAGAGCAAAGCTCGACCAGGGACCTTACCTCCGGTCACTTAAATTTCCAAATAAGCCTAGAGCAATGCTCGACCGGGGACCTTTACTCCGCAACCACACTCTACTAAGCCCAGAGAGCGATGCTCGACCGGTAGTCCTAATCTTTCTTTCTTAAAATTTTTACCTCTTTACCCTTTTCTTATCTCTCTCATATTATATTGGACACTCATCCAACTCCTATGTTCTCACGTCCCATCCCCGAGTCATCATGCAATATTAAAATTGGTAATAAAGGAAAAACATATTTAAATAGTAATTAAAAGCATCATGCAAATGATAATAATAATAATTGAATGAAAATTGAAATTGCAAATAAATATTCACAGAGCAAATCAAATTTTATGCATGACACGTGCGTAAACGATATATGACTTTAACTCACAGAATTAGGGCGACCTCCTAGCTCGACTTTAGGTGTCTCGGTAGGAGCGAGCGAACAGACAGATCATCTAATCACGGAAAACAATTTATCAAAACGATGAAACAATTACAATAGATCCTAGGTCTAGATTCCTATGACTCGGGAGAATTCTACCGAAAATCCGTGAGAACCTCCTACAACACGAACATTACCCCCCGTAAAGACGGGTCCGGGACTGCGGAAAAACACTCCAAATACTTACAATTAAAACAACGGAGTCGGGTCCCCAAACTTCACTATTTCCGACTCGCCACACAAAGACAAAACACAAGGCGTAACCGAGGACAATTATTTATGACTTACAAATACCATCAAATACACAATATAAACCAAAAGACACAATTAAACTAAGAATTTCTAAAAATAACGGGCCAAAGAAAATTACCAAGACGCTCGGTCGCTTTGGCGCTCGCCTCCACCCGGAGTCCGTCGACGATCCGAACACACCATCGGACTCACAACGACGGCCGATGACGATCCCCGCCCGATTTTCCGATCGACACCCGACCATCCGGAGAGATTTGCGAACGATCACGGCCGTCGATTTGCAAACGGCCCGATCGCCACGAAACCAGTGCCATCGAGGAGAGTCGGGATACATCCTCCGATCATCCATCCTCCTGAGCTGGCCGGAAAAGCCAAACACGGCTGCCACCATTTTCTCTCCACGGATCTTAGTCTCCGGCCACCACAGGCGTCGCTTGCTACAAAAGAAATCCTCGGAGGAGCCGATCGCCACCCAACTCGGCCGCCAACAACGCCGGAACGGAAACACGCCTGAAGCCGCCACACGCTAATCCGCCGCCGCTGAGCTGGCCGCTGCCGCTCAAGCCGACGCCTGCAACGTCCCCTTCTCTCTCTTCCCGACGCCGCACTCTCTCTCTCTCTCCTCCTTTCTTCTTCCCCGACTTCTTTTTCTTTCAATATCGACATTAGGCCCCCGAACTTTTCCTTATTACAATTTGGTCCCTCAACTTTCTTAATTACTTACAATTTCATCCCGCAGAATTCCAATTTAACCCCCAAACTTCTTTTTAGCCTTACAATTAAGCCCTTAACTATTTAATTTTGGGCCAAATTAGAATTACTGAAAATACACAATTACAAAAATACCCCTGACCGACATATTTATTTACGAAAATACCAAACTCACAAATTTCCATTAAAACCCCATAAAAATAAAATTATACTTTCAATCCTTATTCCAAAATAAATTTCCAATTTAGTCCTAACACACAATTAAATTAAATAATCAATTTTTCCAAATTTCTTTTATAAACACATCCTTTACAATTCTACCATAATTTTCCAATATATAATTTTACTTATATAAATATGCATTTGGAAAAATTTGAATAACCAAAATATAATCATTTTAAATTAAACCCAATAATAATGAGACTAAAATTAACTTAAATAAAAACTCATTATTAAATATATAAAAATTCCGGGTGTTACAGTTATTTTCTTATATTGATAAATATACCACTTTTACGGTGTTTTTTGCTTATATTGCCAAATATACCTCTTTTGCGGGATTTTTTTCATATTATACAATTAATCCATTTAAGGGGTTGTTTTCTCATATTCACAAATATACTAAAATTACGTGGTTATTTTCTCCGATTGATAAATATTCTTGTATTACGGGATTGGCAAATATGCCCCTTTTACAGGGTTGTTTTCTAATATTTATAAATATACTCCTCTTACGAGTTTGTTTTCTCATATTAAAAAGTTTATCTCTTCTACGATGCTGTTTTCTCATTTTAGAAAATTTACCCGTTATACAATGCTATTTTCTTAGACTCGCAATTACACTACTTTTATGGGGTTGTTTTCTCATATTGAAAAATACACATGTTTTATGGGGTTATTATCTTTTATGGATAAATATAGCACTTTTACGGGGTTGTTTTCTCAAATTATAAAATTAATCCATTTAAGGGGTTGCTTTCTCATGCTCACAAAAATACCGCAATTATAGGGTTATTTTCTTCAATTGATAATATCCTCCGTATTACGGGGTTGTTCTCTAATATTTATAAATATACTTCTCTTACGGGGTTATTTTCTCATATTAAAAAATTTACCTTTTCTACGAGGCTATTTTCTCAGATTCGCAATTAGACTACTTTAACGGGGTTGTTTTCTCATATTCATAAATATACACGTTTTACGAGGTTATTTTCTTCTTTCTTTTTTAGAAATATACCACTTTTACGAGGTCATTTTTTCATATCAAGTTATTAGCACTATTTTGGGGTTGATTTCTCAAATTCATAAATATACAAGTTTTACGTGGTTATTTTGTTATATGGACAAATATACCCCTTTTACAGGGTTGCTTTCTCATATTATAAAATTAACCCATTTAAGGGGTTGTTTTCTCATACTCACAAATACACCAATATTACGGGGTTATTTTCTCTAATTGATAAATATCCCTATATTACGGGGTTGTTTTCTAATATTTATAAATATACCCGTCTTACGGGGTTATTTTCATATATTAAAAAATTTACCCCTTCTATGAGGCTGTTTTCTCATATTAAAAAATTTACCAGTTATACGAGACTGTTTTCTTAGACTCACAATTACACTACTTTTACAGGATTGTTTTCTTAAATTCATAAATACACACGTTTTACAGGATTATTATTTTTATTGATAAATATACTACTTTTACGGGTTTATTTTCTCATATTATAAAATGAACCATTAAAGGGGATGTTTTCTCATACTCACAAATATACCAAAATCACGGGGTTATTTTCTTCGATTCATAAATATCCCCGTATTACGGGATTATTTTCTAATATTTATAAATATACCCCTCTTACGGGGTTCTTTTCTCATATTAAAAAATTTACCTATTCTACGAGGCTGTTTTCTTAGACTAGCTATTACACTATTTTTACAGGGTTGTTTTCTCAGATTCATAAATATACAGGCTTTACGGGGTTATTTTCTTGTATTCATAAATATACTACTTTTACGTGGATGTTTTCTCATATTATATTATTAGCGCTATTATGGTGTTGTTTCTTCAAATTCACAAATATACAAGTTTTACGGGATTGTTCTCTTATATTGATAAATATACCCTTTTTACGATGTTGTTTTTTCATATTACAAAATTAACCCATTTAAGTTGTTGTTTTCTAATTCTCACAAATATACCAAAATTATGGGTTTATTTTCTCCGATTGATAAATTTTCCCGTAGTACGGGTTCATTTTCTCATATTTAAAAATTTACCCCTTCTACGAGGCAATTTTCTAAGACTCGCAATTACACTACTTTTACAGGGTTGTTTTCTCAGATTCATAAATATACAGGTTTTACGGGTTATTTTTTTATATTTATAAATATACCACTTTTACGGGGTCGTTTCTCATATTAAATTATTAGCACTATTATGGGGTTGTTTTCTGAAATTCATAAATATACACCTTTTACTGGGTTATTTTCTTATATCGACAAACATACCCCTTTTAAGTGGTTGTTTTCTCATATTATAAATATAACCCATTTAAGGGGTTATTATCTCATACTCACAAATATACCAAAATTATGAGGTTATTTTTTCCGATTGATAAACATCATCGTACTACGGGGTTGTTTTCTCATATTAAAAAATTTACCCCTTCTACAAGGCTGTTTCCTGAGACTCGCAATTACAATAACTTTGCAGGATTATTTTCTCAGATTCATAAATATACACGTTTTACGGAGTTATTTTCTTATATTGATAAATATACCACTTTTACGGGGTTGTTTTCTCATATTAAGTTATTAGCACTATTATGGGGTTGTTTTCTCAAATTCATAAATATACACATTTTACGGAGTTATATTTTTATATCGACAAATGTACCCCTTTTACGGGGTTGTTTTCTCAAATTAGAAAATTAACACATTTAAGGGGTTGTTTTCTCATACTCACAAATATAACAAAATTACGAGGTTATTTTCTCCAATTGATAAATATCCACGTATTACGGGATTGTTTTCTCATATTAAAAGATTTACCCATTTTACGAGGCTGTTTCCTGTGACTCGCAATTACACTACTTTTACGGAGTTGTTTTCTCAAATACATAAATATACAGGTTTTACGAGGTTATTTTTTTATATTGATAAATATACTACTTTTACGCGGTCGTTTTTCCATATTAAATTATTAATTATTAGCACTATTCTCGGGTTGTTTTCTCAAATTCATAAATATATACGTTTTATGTTGTTATTTTCTTATATTGACAAATATACCCCTTTTAGCGAGCTATTTTCTCATATTATAAAATTAACCAATTTAAGAGGTTGTTCTCTCATACTCACAAATATACTAAAATTAAGGTGTTATTTTCTTCGATTGATAAATATTCCCGTATTACGGGGTTGTATTCTCATATTAAAAGATTTACAACTTCAACAAGGCCGTTTTCTCATATTCGCAATTACACTACTTTTACGGGGTTATTTTCTCAGATTCATAAATATACACGTTTTACGGGGTTATTTTATTATATTGATAAAGATACCACTTTTATGGGGTTGTTCTCTCATATTAAATTATTAGCAATACTATGGGGTTGTTTTCTCAAATTCATAAATATACACGTTTTATGAGGTTATTTTCTTATATCGACAAATATACCCCTTTTACGGGGTTTTTTTCACATATTATAAAATTAACACATTTAAGGGGTTGTTTTCTCATACTAAAAAATATACTAAAATTACGGGGTTATGTTTTCCGATTGATAAATATCCCCGTATTACGGGGTTGTTTTCTAATATTTATAAATATACCCCTCTTATGGGTATGTTTTCTCATATTAAAAAAGTTGTCCTTTTTACGAAGCTATTTTCTAAGACCCGCAATTACACTACTTTTATGGGGTTGTTTTCTCAGATTCATAAATATATACGTTTTATGGGGTTATTTCTTATATCGTCAAATCTACCTCTTTTTCAGGATTATTTTCTCATTTTATAAAATTAACCCGTTTAAGGGGTTGTTTTCTCATACTCACATAATACACCAAAATTACGGGGTTATTTACTATGATTCATAAATATTGCTGTATTTAGGGTTGTTTTCTTATATTTAAAATTTACCCTTTCTACGAGGCTGTTTTCTCAAACTTGCAATTACACTACTTTTACGGGGTTGTTTTCTAAGATTCATAAATATACACGTTTGACGGGGTTATTTTCTTATATCAACAAATATACCCTTTTTACAAGATTGTTTTCTCATATTATAAAATTAACCCATTTAAGGGGTTATTTTCTCTGATAGATAAATGTCTCCGTATTACGGGGTTGCTTTTTAATATTTATAAATATACCCCTCTTACGTGGTTGTTTACTTATTATTAATATTTACTCCTTCTACGAGGCTGTTTTCTGAGACTCGCAGTTACACTACTTTTACGGGGTTGCTTTCTAAGATTCATTAATATACACGATTTACACGGTTATTTTCTTATATCGACAAATATACCCCTTTTACGGGATTATTTTTTCATATTATAACATTAACCCATTTAAGGGGTTTTTCTCTCATACTCACAAATATACCGAAATTACGGGGTTATTTTCTCCGATTGATAAATATCCTTGAATTACGGGGTTGTTTTCTCATATTAAAAATTTACCCCTTCTACGAGGTTGTTTTCTCATACTCGCAATTACATTACTTTTACGTGGTTATTTTTTCAGATTCATAAATATACACGTTTTACGGGATTATTTTCTTATATTGATAAAATACCACTTTTACGGAGTTGTTTTCTCATTTTAAATATTAGCACTATTATGGGGTTGTTTTCTCAAATTCATAAATATACACGTTTTACGGGGTTATTTTCTCATATTCATAAATATACACGTTTTATAGGGTTATTTTCTTATATTGATAAATATACCACTTTTACCGTGTTGTTTTCTTATATTGAAAAATATACTCCTTTTACGGGGTTGTTTTCTCATATTATAAAATTAACCCATTTAAGGGGTTATTTTCTCATACTCACAAATATACCAAAATTACAGGGTTATTTTCTCCGATTGATTAATATCCCCGTATTACGGGGTTGTTTTCTAATATTTACAAAAATAACCTTCTTGCGGGATTGTTTTCTAATATTTACAAATATAACCCGCAATTACACTACTTTTATGGAGTTGCTTTCTCATATTCATAAATATACATGTTTTATGGGGTTATTTTCCTATGTTGAGAAATATACCACTTTTATGGGATCGTTTTCTCATATTAAATTATTAGCACTATTCTAGGGTTGTTTTCTCAAATTCATAAATATACAGGTTTTTTTGTTTTACGCCCCCTAACCCTTCCTCAGCCAGGCTTGGGCGTCTTTCTTAGTATAGTAAAAAACGAGTCGTATGCGGTGAGAGTCGCACATAAGGTAACGAGGGGGGTTCGCACAGCCTTATGGTTACTTTCTATAAAATAGGTTTTATCCTCTTTATGTGCCTAAGATCATATGGATCAACAATTCTCATTTCTTAATTACAGAAAGCCCTTTATGGCGTTATTTTCTTATATTGACAAATATACCCCTTTTACTTGGTTGTTTTCTCATATTATAAAATTAACCCATTTAAGGGGTTGTTTTCTCATATTCACAAATATACCAAATTTACGGGGTAATTTTCTCCGATTGATAAATATCCCCGTACGGGGTTGTTTTCTCATATTATAAAATTTTCCCCTTCTACGAGGCTGTATTCTTAAACTCGCAATTACACAACTTTTACGGTGTTATTTTCTTAGATTCATAAATGTACATGTTTTACGGGGTTATTTTCTAATATTCATAAATATACCACTTTTATGGGGTTATTTTCTTATATTGACAAATATACCCCTTTTACAAGATTATTTTCTCATATTATAAAATTAACCCATTTAAGGGGTTGTTTTCTCATACTTACAAATATATCAAAATTATGGGGTTGTTTTCTCCGATTGATAAATATACCCGTACTACGGGGTTGTTTTCTCATATTAAAAAATTTACCTCCTCTACGAGGCTGTTTTCTTAGACTCCCAATTGTACTATTTTTACGGGGTTGTTTTTGCAGATTCATAAATATACATGTTTTATAAGGTTATTTTCTTATATTGATAAATATACCACTTTTATGGGGTTATCTTCTTATGTTGACAAATATACCACTTTTACGGGGTTGTTTTCTCATATTATAAAATTAACTCATTTAAGGGGTTGCTTTCTTATACTCACAAATATACCAAAATTACGGGGTTATTTTCTTCGATTGATAAATATCCCTGTATTACGGGGTTGTTTTCTCAAATTAAAAAGTTTACCTCTTCTACAAGGCTGTTTTCTCAGACTCGCAATTACACTACTTTTACGGGTTTATTTTCTCATATGCATAAATCTACACGTTTTACGGGGTTATTTTCTTTTATTGAGAAATATGTCACTTTTACGGGGTCATTTTCTCATATTAAATTATTAGCACTATTCTGGGGTTGCTTTCTCAAATTTATAAATTTACACATTTTACAGGGTTATTTTCTAATATGGACAAATATACCCCTTTTACAGGGTTGTTTTCTCATATTATAAAATTAACCCATTTAAGGAGTTGTTTTCTCATACTCACCAATATACCAAAATTACGTGGTTATTTTCTCTGATTGATAAATATCCTCGTATTACGGGGTTGTTACCTTATATTAAAAAATTTACCCCTTCTATGAGGCTGTTTTCTCAGAGTCATAATTACACTACTTTTATGGGGTTGTTTTCTCAGATTCATTAATATCCCCGTATTACGGGGTTGTTTTCTCATATTAAAAAGTTTACCCTTTCTACGAGGATGTTTTCTCAGACTCGCAATTACACTACTTATACGGGTTTATTTTCTTATATGCATAAATGTACACGTTTTACGAGATTATTTTCTTTTATTGAGAAATATGCCACTTTTATGGGGTCGTTTTCACATATTAAATTATTAGCACTATTCTGGGGTTACTATCTCAATTTTATAAATATAAACATTTTACAGGGTTATTTTCTTATATGGACAAATATACTCCTTTTACGGGATTGTTTTCTCATATTATAAAATTAACCCATCTAAGGGGTTGTTTTCTCACACTCACCAATATACCAAAATTACGTGGTTATTTTCTCCGATTGATAAATATCCACATATTGCGGGGTTATTTTCTCATATTAAAAAATTTACCCCTTCTACGAGGCTATTTTCTTCGACTCGCAATTACACTACTTTTACGTAGTTGTTTTCTCATATTCATAAATATACACGTTTTACAGAGTTATTTTCTTATATTGATAATATACCACTTAAATTTACCCCTTTTATGGTATTATTTTCTCATATTATAAAATTAACCCATTTAAGGAGTTGTTTTCTCATAATCACAAATATATCAAGATTTCGGGATTTATTTCCTCCGATTGCTAAATATCCCTGTATTATGGGGTTGTTTTCTAATACTTATAAACATATCCGTCTTACAGGGTTGTTTTCTCATATTAAAAAATTTACCCATTCTACGAGTTTGTTTCCTTAGACTCGCAATTACACTACTTCTACGTGGTTGTTTTTTTCAAATTCATAAATATACATATTTTACAGGGTTATTTTCTTATATTGATAAACATACCACTTTTACTTGGTTATTTTCTCATATTAAATTATTAGCACTATTATGGGACTGTTTTCTCAAATTCATAAATATACACATTTTATGGGGTTATTTTCTTATGTTGACAAATATACATCTTTTACGGGTTATTTTCTCATATTATAAAATTAACCCTTTAAGGGGTTGTTTTATCATACTCACAAATATGCCAAAATTACAGGGTTATTCTCTCTGATTGATAAATATCCCCGTATTATGGGGTTGTTTTCTCATATTAAAAAATATACCCCTTCTACGAGGCTGTTTTCTCCGGCTCACAATTATACTACTTTTATGAGGTTATTTTCTCAGAATCATAAATATACATGTTTTACAGGGTTATTTTCTTATATTGATAAATATACCACTTTTATGGATTCGTTTTCTCATATTAAATTACAAGCACTATTATAGGGTTATTTTCTCAAATTCATAAATATACACGTTTTACGGGCTTATGTTCTTATATCGACAAATATATCCCTTTTACGGGGTTGTTTTATCATATTATAAAATTAATCCATTGAGGGGTTGTTTTTCCATACGCACAAATATACTGCAATTACGGGCTTATGTCCTCAGATTCATAAATATTCCTATATTATGGGGTTGCTTTCACATATTAAAAAATTTACCTCTTTTAAGAGGTTGTTTTCTCATATTAAAAAATTTACCCGTTCTACGAGGCTCTTTTCTCACACTCGCAATTACACTACTTTTACGAAGTTGCTTTCTCAGATTCATAAATATACACATTTTACGAGGTTATCTTCTTATACTGAGAAATATACCACTTTTACGGGGTCGTTTCTCATATTAAATTATGACCACAATTCTGGGGTTGTTTTGTCAAATTAATAATTATACACGTTTAATGAAGTTATTTTCTTATATCGACAAATATGCCCTTTTTACGGGGTTATTTTCTCTTACTATAAAATTAACCCATTTAAGGGGTTGTTTTCTCATATGCAGAAATATAACAAAATTACGGGGTTATTTTTTTCGATTGATAAATATCCCCCGTACAATGGGGTTTCTTCTCATATTAAAAAATTTACTCCTACGAGGCTGTTTTCTCAGACTCGCAATTACACTACTTTTACGGGGTTGTTTTCAAAGATTTATAAATATACATATTTTACGGGGTTATTTTCTTATATTGATAAATATACCACTTTTACCGGTTCATTTTCTCATATTAAATTATTACCACTATTATGAGGTTGTTTTCTGAAATTCATAAATATACATGTGTTATGGGGTTATTTTCTTATGTGGACAAATATACTCCTTTTACGGGGTTGTTTTGTCATACTATAAAATTAACCCATTTAAGGGGCTGTTTTCTCATATTCACAAATATACCATATTTACAGGGTTATTTTCTTCGATTGATAAAAATTCCCGTATTACGGGGTTGTTTTCTCATATTAATAAATTAACCCCTTCTAGCAAGCTGTTTTTTCAGACTCGTAGTTACACTACTTTTACGGGGTTATCTTCTCAGATTCATAAATATACATGTTTTACGGGGTTATTTTCTTATATTGATAAATATACCACTTTTACGGGGTTATTTTCTTAGATTGACATATATACTCCATTTACGGGGTAGTTCTCTCATATTATAAGATTAACCCAGTTAAGGGATTGTTTTCTCATACTCACAAATATATCAAAATAAAGGATTATTTTCTCTGATTGATAAATATCCCCGTACTATGGGGTTGTTTTCTCATTTTAAAAAATTTACCCCTTCTACTAAGCTGTTTTCTCAGACTCGCAATTACACTATTTTTACGGGGTCGTATTCTCATGTTCATAAATATACACGTCTTACGAGGTTATTTTCTAATATTGATAAAAATACCACTTTTTTACTGGGTTATTTTCTTATATTGACAAATATACCTCTTTTACGGGTTGTTTTCTCATATTATAAAATTAACCCATTTAAGGGGTTGTTCTCTCATACTCATAAATATACTAAAATTACGGGGTTATTTTCTCCGATTGCTAAATATCCCCTTAGTACGGGGTTATTTTCTAATATTTATTGTTTTCTCATATTAAAAAAATTACCCCTTCTATGATATTTTCTTAGACTCGTAATTACACTACATTTACGGGGTTGTTTTCTCAAATTTATAAATATACACGTTTTACGGAGTTATTTTCTTATATCGACAGATATACCCCTTTTATGGGGTTGTTTTCTCATATTATAAAATTAATCAATTTAAGGGGTTGTTTTCTCATACTTACAAATATAACAAAATTAAAGGGTTATTTTCTCTGATTAATAAATATTCCAGTATTATGGGGTTATTTTCTCCTTTTTATAAATATACCCCTCTCACGGGATTAGTTTGTCATATTCAAAAATTTACCCCTTCTACGCAATTACACTACTTTTACGGGATTGCTTTCTCAAATTCATAAATATACATGTTTTACGAGGTTATTTTCTTATATTGATAAATATACCACTTTTACCAGGTCGTTTTCTCATATTAAATTATTAGCACTATTATGGGGTTGTTTTCTCAAATTCATAAATATACATGTTTTATGGTGTTATTTGTTTATGTTGACAAATATACCCCTTTTACGGGGTTGTTCTCTCATACTATAAAATTAACCCATTTAAGGGGTTGTTTTTTCATACTCACAAATACACAAAAATTACGGGGTTATCTTCTCTATTTGATAAATATCCCCGCATTATGGGTTGTTTCTCATATTAAAACATTTACCCGTTCTATGAGGCTGTTTTTTAAAACTCGTAATTACACTACTTTTACGGAGATATCTCCTCAGATTCATAAATATCCCCGTATTACGGGGTTATTTTCACATATTAAAAAATTTACACCTTCTACGGGTTGTTTTCTTATATTCTAAAATTAACACATTTAAGGGGTTATTTTCTCAAACTCACAAATATATTAAAATTATGGGATTATTTTCTTCGATTGATAAATATTCCCATATTATGGGGTCTTTTTCTAATATTTATAAATATACCCCTCTTACGGGGTTGTTTTCTCATATTAAAAAATTTAACCCTTCTACGAGGCTGTTTTCTCAGACTCGCAATTATACTACTTTTACAGGGTTGTTTTCTCCGATTTATAAATATATGAGTTATTTTCTTTTATCGACAAATATACCCCTTTTACGTGGTTGTTCTGTCATATTATAAAATTAACCCATTTAAGGGGTTGTTTTCTCATACTCAGAAATATACCAAAATTACGGGGTTATTTTCTCCGATTGATAAATATCCTCGTATTACGGGGTTGTTTTCTTATATTAAAAAATTTACCCATTCTACAAGGTTGTTTTCTAAGACTCGCAATCACACTACTTTTATGGGGTTATTTCTCATATTCATAAATATACACATTTTGCGGGGTTATTTACTTATATTGATAAATATACACGTTTTACGAGAATATTTTCTTATATTGGCAAATATACCCCTTTACGGGGTTGTTTTCTGATAGTATAAAATTACTCCATTTAACGGGTTATATTCTCATACTCACAAATATACCAAAATTACGGAGTTATTTTTTCCGATTTACAAATATCCCGTATTACGGGGTTGTTTTTTCATATATTGACAAATATACCCCTTTTACGGAGTTGTTTTCTTATATTATAAAATTATCCCATTTAAGGGGTTGTTTTCCCATACTCACAAATATACCCAAATTATGGGGTTATTTTCTCCAATTGATAAATATCCCGCATTACAGGGTTGTTTTCTCATATTAAAAAATTTACCCCTTCTACGAGGCTGTTTTCTCAGACTCGCAATTACACTACTTTTACGAGGTTGTTTTCTCAAATTCAAAAATATATACGTTTTACAGGGTTATTTTCTTAAATTGATAAATATACCACTTTTACAGGATTATTTTCTTATATAAATGTACCCCTTTTACGGGGTTATTTTATCGTATTCATAAATATACACATTTTAAGGGGTTGTTCTCTCATACTCACAAATATACCAAAATTACGGGGTTATTTTCTCCGATTGCTAAATATCCCGTTATTACGATTTTTCTAATATTTATAAATATACCCCTCTTACGGGGTTGTTTTCTCATATTAAAAAATTTACCCGTTCTACGAGGCTTTTTCTTATATTCGCAATTACACTACTTTTACAGGGTTGTTTTCTCAAATTCATAAATATACAAGTTTTACGGGGTTATTTTTTTTATATTGATAAATATACCACGTTTACGGGGTCGTTTTCTCATATTAAATTATTAGCACTATTATGAGGTTGTTTTCTCAAATTTATAAATATACACTTTTTACGAAGTTATTTTTTTATATCGACAAATATACCCCTTTTACGGGGTTGTTTTCTCATATTATAAAATTAACCTATTTAAGGGTTCTTTTTTCTCATACTCACAAATATACCATAATTACGGTGTCACAACCCCATCTGTGGGCCCGTGACCGGCACTAGGGAATGGGTAGGCGTAAGGCCACCGAATCCCGTAGTAAGCCTGACACTCACTAACTTAATTAAATCTCAATCTCATTTTTCTGATGCCACAATTATCTTAACAATTAGATTTTACATAACTAATTCGATCTGCCAGAAAAATTAGTCTAGACCCGAAACTACAGAAATTACAACTGATACATCTACTATTACTACTGCGGAGAATCTAAGATTTTACAAATTAACATACCAAATCGAATACACCACCCGATGGTGAAGGAGTCAGTTTACTGATCAAGAGTTGCGGGAAGACTAAGTCGAAAAAGTAAATTGGGGTAGGTCTACGTGAGTTAAAATCAAATAATCTAGAGATTATTCCAGTCTTCACATAAAATATTAATTATTTGAATCAGTATATCAAACCCTGAACATAAATACAAATCATAATATAATCATACCATAATAAAAAAAATAAAAAATATATATTTTTACTTTTACGGGACGAGTGGCTCAGTTGAATCCTAACCCCAGATTCTAGTAGCCTTTTGGCTCTCTTAATCCAATGAGACTGGCGCCCAAAGAGCAATGCTCGACCAGGGACCTTACCTCTAGTCTGGTCACTTAAGTATCCAAAAAAGCCGGCGCCCAGAGAGCAATGCTCGACCAGGGACCTTACCTCCGGCAATTTACTTAAATTAGCCTAGAGAATGCTCGATAAGGGCAAAACTCATAATAAACTTATTACCTATCCATGATCATTACCGGTACGCATGCGGTCCTGATGTAACCCATCAGGTGGCATGTTCTACGAAAGCCACATTCCCAAATCACATTCAACAAATATAATAATAATCATGGTCTAGCAAAATTGTTAAACACATCGAAATAAAGATTAAAAAATTTAGGGTAAAGCAACGTGCAATTCGTGTGGAAAAATAATAATATTTGCATTATTATAACATTACTAATAATAATAATTATATTATTTTCAATAATTAAAAATCAAGTGAAATTATTTATATTGCGATACTAATAATCAGAATGAGCATAAATTTCTAAAATAGCATATTAAATCCAGACTTAGCAATAGTGCAACGATTAAGTGACTTTAACTCACAGATTGGCGACCTCCTAGCTCTGCTCCGGTGCCTCGGTTGGAGCAAGTCGAACAGATGGATTATCTAATCACGAAAAATAATATATCAAAACGCTGAAACAATTGACCATTAATCCTAGGTCTAGATTCTTAGGATTGACTGCCTAAGAATCTCGACTCCGAAGAATTCTACCGAAAATTCGGCAGAACCTCCCCTAAAACACGGACATTTACTCCTCGTAAAATGGGTCCAGGACTTGCCAGAGAAACACTTCAAATATCCAACAATTCAAAACAACAGGAGTCGGGTCCCCAGACTTCACTATTTTACTGACTCCGCCACACAGCACAAAACACAAGGGCATGCAAACCGACAGACAATTATTTTTGACTCATAAATATCATCTAATACTCAACACAATCAATAAGCATAAATTAAATCAAAGAATTCTTAAATCAGCCGGCCAGAGAAAATTACCGAAACGCTCGATCGCTCGGTCGACTTGCCTCTAGCCGCCGGAGTCCGATTGACGATTCGAGCACACCATCGGACTCGAAATGACGCGTTGATGACGATTCCTACTTTCGATTTTCCGATCCGACCCCTGATCATCCGGAGAGATTTGCGAACGATCTCGGCCGTCGATTCGCAAACGAAGTCCAATCGCCATGAAACCAGTGCCATTGCGAAGCTGGAGCTGAGGAGAGTCGGGATTAGTCCTCCAATCGTCCATCCTCCACCGGAGCTCGTCGAAAAAGTGGCGTGCCACCTGCGCCGCTGAACTCCCTCCTTGACCTGGCCGACGCCGCCACCGCCAAAAGTGTTGTCTCCAAGGGGTGGCGATCGGCCGAGCGGCCTCCGGAAGCCATTTGCTCCTACGCGTGATTCCATTGCTAGACTCTGGTTCTCACGCCGCTTACGCCTTTCTGCTTTCTCAGGCGGCCCGCGCGCACTTCCAAAGCCGCCACCGACGACGCATGCCGCCGCCTTCCCCTTCTTCTTCTTCGGCCATCTCCCTCTCTCTTTCTCCCCCGATCTTCTTTCTCTCTCCCCGACACTCTCTTCTTTCCTTTCTTCTATATCAACAATTGGTCCCTTAACTTTTTCTTATTACAATTTAGTCCCTCAACTCTTTTAATTACTTATAATTTCGTCTAGTAAAATTTTAATTTAACCCCTAAACTTTCCTTTAGCCTTTCAATTTAGCCCCCTAACTATTTAATATGGGCCAAATTAGAATTATTGGAAATACACAATTACATATATACCCCTGACCGAAATATTTATTTACAAAAAATACTAAACTTATAAATTTCCATTAAAACCCCATATTAATGAAATTATACTTTTAATCCTTATTCCAAAATAAATTTCTAATTTCTCCAAAATTCTTTTAATAAAACATCCTTTACAATTTCTACCACAATTTTTCAATATATAATTTTATTTTTATATATATTACATATACATTGGGAAAAAATTAGAATAACCAAAAATATAATTTACCCTTCAAATAATTTACTTGATTAATTTCTTAAAATTTCAAACTAATTGGGTATAGAAAAATAACTCATTTGTTCGTCTAATACTAAAATTCAAACTTTGCATTTAAATTATTCCAACTAGACCAAATAAAAATAAAATAAAATTAATTCAAATAAAAACTCATTATTAATATAATTATTATTAAATATAAAAATTCCGAGTATTACAACGAGGTTATTTCCTCAGATTCATAAATATCAGAGTATTACAGGATTGTTTTCACATATTAAAAAATTTACCCATTCTATGAGGCTGTTTACTCATATTAAAAAATATATATATATATCAAAATTACGAGGGTTGTTTTATCATACTCACAAATATACCAAAATTACGAGGTTATTTTCTCCGATTTATAAATAACCCCGTACTACGGGGTGGTTTTCTCATATTAAAAAATTTACCCCTTCTACGTGGTTGTTTTCTTAGACTCGCAATTACACTACTTTTACGGGGTTGTTTTCTCATATTTATAAATATACACGTTTTCTCGGACTATTTTCTTATAATTATAAATATACCACTTTTACGGGGTTACTTTATTATATTGACAAATATACCCCTTTTGCGGGATTATTTTTTTCATACTATAAAATTAACCCATTTAAGGGGTTGTTTTCTCATACTCGCAAATATACCACAATTACGGGGTTATTCCTCAGAAACATAAATATCCCCGTATTACGGGTCTATTTTCACATATTAAAAATTTATCCCTTTACGAGGATGTTTTCTCATATTAAAAAATTTACCCCTTCCACGAGGCTGTTTTCTTAGACTCGCAATTACACTACTTGTATGAGGTTGATTTCTCAGATTCATAAATATACATGTTTTACGGGGTTATTTTCTTATATTGATAAATATACCACTTTTACAGGGTCGTTTTCTCATATTAAATTATTAGCACTATTATGGGGTTGTTTTCTCAAATTCATAAATATACACATTTTATGGAGTTATTTTCTTATGTTAACAAATATACCCCTTTTAGAGGATTGTTTCCTCATATTATAAAATTAACCTATTTAAGTGATTGTTTTCTTATACTCACAAATATACCAAAATTACGGGGTTATTTTCTCCGATTGATAAATATCCCAGCATTACGGGGTTGTTTTTTCAGATTAAAAAATTTACCCCTGCTACGAGGCTGTTTTCTCAGACTCGCAACTACACTACTTTTACAGGGTTATTTTCTCAGATTCATAGATATACACACTTTATGGGATTATTTTCTTATATGATAAATATACCACTTTTACGAGGTCATTTTCTCATATTAAATTATTAGAACTATTATGGGATTGTTTTCGCAAAATCATAAATATATATATTTTATGGGATTATTTTTCTTATATCAACAAATATACCCCTTTTACGGGGTTATTTTCTCATATTATAAAATTAACCTATTTAATGGGTTGTTTTCTCAAACTCACAAATATATGATAATTACGGGGTTATTTCCTCAAATTTATAAATATCCCTGTATTACATGGTTGTTTTCACATATTAAAAAAGTTATCCATTCTACGAGGCTCTTTTCTTAGATTATAAAATTTATTCGTGCTACGAGGTTATTTTCTTAGACTCGTAGTTACACTACTTTTACAAGGTTGTTTTCTCAAATTCATGAATATACACGTTTTACAGGGTTATTTTTTTATGTTGATAAATATACCACTTTTACGGTTCACTTTCTCGTATTAAATTATTAGTATTATTATGGGGTTATTTTCTCAAATTCATAAATATATACGTTTTACGGAGATATTTTCTTATATGGACAAATATACCCATTTTTCGGGGTTGTTTTCTCATATTATAAAACTAACCCATTTAAGGGGTTGTTTTCTCATACTCATAAATATACCAAAATTACGGGGTTATTTTCTCTGATTGACAAATATCTTCGTATTACGGGGTTGTTTTCTAATATTTATAAATATACCGCTCTTACGGGGTTGTTTTCTCAGATTCATAAATATATACGTTCTATGGGGTTAATTTCTTATATTGATAAATATACCACTTTTACACTATCATTTTCTCATATTAAATTATTAGAACTATTATGATGTTATTTTCTCAATTCATAAATATAGACGTTTTACGAGGTTATTTTCTTATATTGACAAATATACACGTTTTACAAGGTTGTTTTCTCATATTATAAACCCATTTAAGGGGTTGTTTTCTCATAGTCATAAATATACCAAAATTACGGGGTTATTTTCTCCGGTCGATAAATATCCCCGTTTTACGGGGTTGTTTTCTTATATTTATAAATATACCGCTCTTACGGGGTAGTTTTCTCATATTAAAAAGTTTACCCTTTCTATGAGGTTCTTTTCTTAGACTCGCAATTATACTACTTTTACGGGGTTGTTTTCTCATATTCGTAAATATACACGTTGTACGGGGTTATTTTCTTATATTGATAAATATACCACTTTTACGGGGTGATCTTCTCATACTAAATTATTAGCACTATTATGGTGTTGTATTCTAAAATTCATAAAGATACACATTTTGCGGGATTATTTTCTTATGTTGACAAATATATCCCTTTTACGAGGTTATTTTCTAATATTATAAAATTAATCAATTTAAGAGGTTGTTTTCTCATACGTATAAATATACCAAAGTTACGGGGTTATATCCTCTGATTGATAAATATCCCCGTATTACGGGGTTGTTTTCAAATATTTATAAATATACCGCTCTTACGTGGTTGTATTCTCATATTAAAAAATTTAACCGTTCTACGAGGCTATTTTCTCATATTAAAAAATTTACCCGTTGTACGAGGCTGTTTTCTTAGACTCATAATTACGCTACTTTTACGAGGTTGTTTTCTCAGATTCATAAATATACATGTTTTACGGAGTTATTTTCTTATATTGAGAAATATACCACTTTTTTACGGGATTGTTTTCTCATATTAAATTATTAGCACTATTCTGAGGTTGATTTCTCAAATTTATAAATATAAACGTTTTACGGGGTTATTTTCTTATATTGATAAATATACCACTTTTATGGGGTCGTTTCTCATATTAAATTACTAGCATTATTATGGGGTTGTTTTCTCAAATTCATAAATATATATACATTTTACGGAGTTATTTTCTTATATTGATAAATATACCCCTTTTACGGGGTTATTTTCTCATATTATAAAATAACTCATTTTCCAATTGCAATGCAGTTAATCTTTTACTATCTAGTAGCTTTTCCTTTCTGGTGATCAGTTCCTGAATCTCTATCTCTAATCTTTCCTCTTCTTTTGTTATCCTAGAAAGTTTAACTTCTAAAGAACTGAGCTTTTCTTATTCTTCAAATAGACTTGCACTGAGCTCTTAGTTTTCCTTAGGTTTTAATTCTTGCTGATTAGATGATCCTAGGGTTTGATTTCAAGTTACTCTTTGGGTTTTCAAGTTAGTGATTCACGGGTTCATAAGGATTAGAGTTCTTGGAGGTTCTTTAACATCCGGTATCAGAGCTTTTAGCTCTTAGATCAGGTTATTATCCTTCTTTAACTTTATTTCATTGTATTCTTTAAGTTTCTAAGTGGGTCATTTATTGATAACAATCTTGATTGCCGTTGCCACACGCTTTCTCTCAATAGTGGTGTTTATGCTTTCCAAATAAAACCAAACCATCATACTAGACAAAGAGGAGTTGACTGGTCCACAACTCTCGTAGTCTTAAATGTTTTGAGCCAGAATAATGAAAATAAGAGAAAATTCGTGTAGGCATACCTAATAATACCCCACCCTAAATTATATAATTATATGCATTCCAAACATCAAAACACGTGCATTCCCCCTTAGATTAATCGAAAACCACATTATTTCTTCTTTACGCATGTGGATTTGTGTCTTGTCCTACTAGATCAAGTCATGCCCTAATGCTACCGGTCAAGCTTGTTAATTACATTCCTATGATTCTTTACGCCAATCCTTAATGTCGTCAAGAGTCCTCATGCCTAGAGGAATATGGAATGATGGAGATCCTAATGGTGCAAATCTTAAATTGGAATATTGGGGCTTCTCTAAATGATCGTGGACGAATCTTTTGGAGAAAAGATTGAACGATAAGAATCGAGGTACGCCCTAATATTTCGATTCAGAATTTGCACCATTAGGAGTCATCCTTCCTTGTTCCTCTAGGCACGAGGACTCCTGATGATGCAAGGTATGGCATAAAGAATCCTCAGAACACAATTGACAAGCTTGACCAATGGCATTGGGCCTTAGCTTTATGATCAAGCAAGAGATGTAAATCCACGTGCATAAGTGAGAAATCATGTTGTTTTCAATTAATCCAAGCATAATTCAAGTTGAATTCGAGCTCTTTGATGTTTGAAATGCAAATAATGAAGTAATTAGGGTTTGAGTTTTTTAGGTAGGCCCATGCGATTTTACCATTATTTTTGTTAAGCTAGCTCATACAAGGTTGTTGCATAGTCAACTGCTCTCTCGTTCTTTATTTGATTTTAGTTTATTCATCTTTCTTTACTTATTTTTTCATATCTATCTTCTAGTTTATTCTTCTTATGGAATGAGGCTTTCGCACTATAGAAAATGTATGCAACTGAATACTTAAGGCTAATAAGCATAGTATTTCAGTTTTCTATCTTGCAGGAAATCAAGTTATGGGTTCTTTCAAGAACTTTGTAGACTTATCAACACTTGCGCTAGAGAGCATAGACTTATCCCTCACGCCATTCCTTTCTCTTGTGTTCTTTGTCTACCTTTGTGTCTAAATCAATTCCATTTGATCCTTACATTTAGCCGTATGGAAGAGAACAAAGAACTTGTGATTTCTTTCCTTATCGGATCTGAAATCCTACCTATATTCTTATTTTATTTGTTTTTTTTGCATATGTCTTTTTAATCTCTATGATGGTTTGGTTATACTTGGGGAGCATAAATATGATTGTTGAGTGAAAGCTCGTGGAAGCAGCAATCATAGGCACCGATTCAATGCTTCAATGAATGCGAAGAAAAAAATTAGTTGATCGAGTATTGATATCATTCTCTGGATGATCGCGGATGAATCTCTTGGAGAAAAGAGGGAATGACGAGAACCGAGGCACGTCCATATTTTTTTATTCATGATTTGCACTATTAGGATCTCTATCATTCCTTGCTCCTTTAAGGACGAGGACTCCTAAAGACACAAGGATTGACTTAAGGAATCATGGGAGTGCAATTAACAAGCTTGACAAGTGGTATTAGGGATTACATTAATGATCAAGCAAGATGAGAACTCATGTTGTTTTTTATTGATACGACTGTGGCTAACTTGTGCCAAATTTGTATTCAATGTTAATGTCTTCACAAAGGATCATTCACCTAATCAAGCAAAGATACTCCAACTCCCAACATGACCCTTAAATAACTTGTACTTAAGAACTTTAATTATAAAGAATAGCTGTTTAACATAAACATAAGTTTAGGTTAAACTAAATTTGTAAAATACCAAGCCTTCACTTGATAAATTCACCAATATTATTAAGAATAAAAGAAGAGAATTAATCTTACGGGGTTGTTTTTTAATATTTACAAATATACCACTCTTACGGGGTTGTTTTCTCATATTGACAAATATGGCCCCTCTTATGGGATTGTTTGCTCATATTGACAAATATACCCCTCTCACGGAGTTGTTTTCTCATATTGAAAAATATACCCCTCTTATGGGGTTGTTTTCTCATATTAAATAATATATCACATTTATGGGGCTGTTCTCTCATATTGACAAATATACCACTCTTTACGGGGTTGTTTTCTAATATTGACAAATATACCCCCTCTTGCGGAATTGTTTTCTCATATTGACAAATATACCCCTCTTTCAGGGTTGTTTTCTCATATTAAAAAATATACTACTTTTTTGGAGTTATTTTCACATGTTGAAAGATATACCCCTCTTATGAGGTCGTTTTCCAATATTGACAAATATACCCCTCTTACGCAGTTGCTTTCTAAAATTGAAACATATACACCTCTAACGGAGCTACTCTCTAATATTGACAAACATAGCCCTCTTACAGGATTGTTTTCAAATATTGACAAATATACCCTTCTTACAGGGTTGTTTTCTCATATTGACAAATATACCACTTGTTGTTGTTTTCTAATATTAAAAGATATACCCCTCTTACGAGGTTATTTTTACGTATTGAAAAATATACCACGTTTTTGGGGTTGTTTTCTCATATTGATAGATATACCCCTCTTACGTTGTTGTTTTCTAATATTGACAAATATAGCCCTCTTACGGGGTTGTTTTCTCATGTTAAAAAATATACAACATTTCTAGGGTTGTTTTCTCATGTTGAAAGATATATCTCCTTTACGGGGTTATTTTCTAATATTTACAAATATATCCCTCTTACGGGGTTCTTTTCTCATATTGATAAATATACCGCTCTAACGGGGTTGTTTTCTCTTGTTGAAAGATGTACCCCTCTTAAGGGGTTGTTTTCTAAAATTGACAAATATACCCCTTACGGGGTTGTTTTCTAATATTGACAAATATACCCCCTCTTACGGGGTTGTGTTCTCATATTAAACAATATACCATTTTTCTAGGGTTGTTTTGTCATGCTGAATGATATATCCCTCTTACGGGGTTGTTTACTAATTTTTACAAATATACCCCTCTTACGGGGTTGTTCTCTCATATGAACAAATATACCACTCTTATGGGGTTGTTTTCTCTTGTTGAAAGATATACCCCTCTTAAGGGGTTGTCTTCTAAAATTGACAAATATACCCCTCTTACGTGGTTGTTTTCTCATATTAAATAATATACAACATTTCTGAAGTTGTGTTCTCATGTTGAAACACACATCCCTCTTACATGGTTGTTTTCTAGTATTTACAAATATACCCCTCTTACGGGGTTGTTTTCTCATATTGATAAATATACCACTCTTACGGGGTTGTTTTCTCATGTTGAAAGATATACCCCTCTTAAGGGGTTGTTTCCTAATATTGACAAATATACCCCTCTTACGGGGTTGTTTTCAAATATTGACAAATATACCCCTCTCATGGGGTTGTTTTCTCATATTGAGAAATATACCACTTTTTTGGGGTTGTTTTCTTATGTTGAAAGATATACCCCTCATACGGGGTGTTTTCTAATATTGATAAATATACCCCTTTTACAGGGTTATTGACAAATATACCCCTCTTATGGGATTGTTTTCTCGTATTAAAAGATATACCACTTTTATGGGGTTGTTTTTTCATATTGACAAATATACCATTTTTTTAAGGTTGTTTTCTCATTTTAAAAGGTATACCCCTCTTACGGGGTTGTGTTCTAATATTGACAATTATAGCCTTCTTACGGGGTTGTTTTCTCATATTAAAAAGTATACCAATTTTTTAGGGTTGTTTTCTCATGTTGAAAGATATACCCCTCTTACGGGGT
Organism: Ricinus communis; assembly: GCF_019578655.1. NCBI lineage: Eukaryota > Viridiplantae > Streptophyta > Magnoliopsida > Malpighiales > Euphorbiaceae > Ricinus > Ricinus communis. Next base: position 15,922,052 of record NC_063258.1, read on the forward strand.
TGTTTTCTAATATTGTCAAATATACTCCTATTACGGGGTTGTTTTCTAATATTGACAAATGGTGTGTGCTAAGTCAAGCAAGACTATGACCTAAGGCAGTGTACCTATCAGTGGAGTATAGCTAACGGCGAGTACCAAGTGTCGTATTCCCCAAAGAACGTGTGAACCTAAATCTACTCAATCTTCTCTGTTATCTAATCACAGACAATAAATGGTGTTAATGAATAATTCCTAAATTAACTAATAGCTACTCCAATTGTTGTCGAACTACGTATACTAGGGATTGATTAATTTAAGTAAAGGAATAACCCTTTGGGAATTCTTGTCTCTAAGGAATGAAACTAAGGGTGGAATTGATTGATTGAATCCAATTTCCGTGGGAAAATCTCTACACAATTAATGCCTTTCTCAAGGACACTAACATCTTAACTTAGATTAATTAGGTTGAAATCTCTTCCTAACTCTAATTACCCAAATTAGCATTATGTACCATTTAAAACTATTGAGAGTTGTTAATTCTCAATCCGGTAGAACGAACACCCTATCTCTAGGAGAATTCAATTCTAGGTTGCAAGGGACAATCCAAACCTAAACGTCTTTCTCAAGATCATTCAAATTTCAAAAATCATTCAACAAGATATAAAGAACAAATCAATAAATACTTCCATTGCAAACCAATATTGACAATCAATACATTCAATTCAAAATTGAAGTACAAAAATCCCTAGATAAAGAACCCCAATGGGTTAATAAGTTTAGCTAATCATGTTCATAATCACAACTAACAAGAATTCAATTATAAAAAATGAGTAAAGGTAGAGGAACCCGACTACACCCCTGGATGAGAGTAAATAGCTCCAATTCCTCGTGCCCAATTTTGGATCGATTCTTGTTCCTCTTACTCGGATTGAAACCAATCGACAATCCTCGCCAATCTTTGATCTTCGAAGAGAATTCAAGTGAAACCTTGATCCAAGTCTTCTTTTCTCTTAGTTTCAACTCAGAAAACCCTTAGACAGAGAAAAAGATGAAATTTGGACGTCCTAACCCTCGCTGCCCTCCTTTTTCTCTTCTCTTTCTTTTTAAATGAATTTGACCAGCTGCCATGAACATGGCCGTGTTGACGCTCGTGTTCCCAACACGTTCTGGTGTTGATGCCCGTGTTACTCTCTGTGGCCGTGCTCCCTAAAAACCTTTTTTCCTTTTATGTTTGTTGCATCCAACACAGCCGTGTTGGTGGTTGTATTGGGAACACAGCCAGTGTTGAATCCAACACGGCCGTGTTAACCTTCCTCATGGGCATGCTTAGCTTGTTTCGACAGCTTTGACGTCCAATTATGCTCCAATTCTTTCCTTTATCATACTTTGACTTCTTTTGGACCTAATGCACACAAACAGACACATAGGGTGAGTGTTGGAACCAATTCACATCTAAATATACATAAAATTAATCTTAAAAACCCCATTTAGATGTGTGTATTTTACGCACATCCAATAACCCCACACTTAGCTCATTGCTTGTCCTCAAGCAATCAAAAGTAAAATAAGGAAAATAAACCACTAAGGAACAATACTTAAACTGACAGACAAGCTAGAGAGCTCCTGCACATATCCTTAACAAGCGTAAGTCAAACAAAAAGAAATGAAGCAATCAATTCAAGTATCACAACCAAGATGCCAATAATTCGTAAAATACTGTCTCAACAAAATTATTCAGAACCAACTCCTCACCAGATTCACTCTAAGTCACTCAAAGTGTTTAAAGGATAGTGTTAAATCGCTCAATGCATCAAATGCTGCCTTACTTACTATATGCTTGCTCTGAAATCCTACTCCTACCACTTATGGAGAGTCAACAACCTTGTCAAGAGGTCTTTATAAGGGTTGTAATAGGGATTAGGTAAAGGTAGGTAAATTTGGTCAGAGTTGAACCTATGGTGTTCTGCAATGAAATACATGACCTGCACACATGTCACAATGATCACAAGGGGTAAACAATGGACAGTAGTCCAAGGTGGGAAATAAGAATCAAGTCAAAATGTTTAGCTCACTTACTTTCTTTCTTTTCATCACCTTTCCCTCTTATTCTTCTATTTTTTTTCTTTTTTGTCATAAGGGAAGAACATTCACATAATAGAGTGAATTTCTTTTGGATTGAAGAAAGCTACTATAAGATTCCACACTATTCCTAAGAAAAAAATTCCCAATAAAAACAACTCATGTGCAGAATCATAACCCAAAGCAGAATAAAACTAAGTGGCAATGAAATATGATAAAAAAAATGGTGAAAGAGAGGGTTATCTACAGAATCAATAAACGAATGAAGGCTATTTGGCTAGAATGAAAAACCTAAGTGCCTCTATCATACCAAAGTGTTAAACTCTCCTTGTGGCCCTCATAAGCATTACCGAGCAAGTTCTAAAAGTAAAGACAGTAATTGGCACTCTCAAGAAGAAATAAATACAAGCATATAAAGTGTATGCTTACAATTTAGGCTCTATTTCTCACAAGTGTGCTTTTGAATAGGTTCCAAAGAAAAATCATCAAAATAAAATTAAATAAACCAAAGCAACTTAGTGCAAAATTCAAACTAATTATCTTACATTCTTCTGCAAAACTCAACACTATCGATTTTACCCGATCACATGGACATAAACAGGATTTCAAAAGCAAGTCAACAGTAAGAGCATCGAAACAAAGTGAAAAATTTTCAAAATTTTACAAAAGATTGCATAAAGAATAAACAAATAACTGAGATGGGATAAATGAAATGCGATATATACACTAGAAAAGGATCTTAATTTCATATATAAAACAATAAAAACACGAAAAGAAGTGTATATAAATATCACCACCCCACACTTGAAGGACACACTGTCCTCAGTGTACAAAATATAAGAAATGCAAAAGGAAAAAGAAATAATACTGTAAAACCTAATCACCTAAGTTCACATAATTCAAACAAAATTTAATACCCAAAATGGAAAGAAAAAAATGAAAACTAAAGAATTAAAATGAAAATAAAAGAAACAAGCTTCTTTAAAGTCATAAGCTGGACTTTATTCTTTTATTTGAATCAGAAATGGAGCGCCCAATTCACACGCTCCTCCATATCTAGTGACCCTCCAAGGTAATGCTTCAACCTCTTCCCATTAACCTTAAAATTTCCCTTTTCCGAATGATGCACTTCAACCGCACCATAAGGGAAGACTTGCATCACTGTAAATGGCCTCGACCAACAACTCTTCAGCTTCCCTGGAAATAAATGGAGATGAAAGTTAAATAACAACACACTATCTCCTATATTAAACTCCTTCAAATTTTTCAATCGCTTGTCATGCCATTGTTTGGTCTTCGCCTTGTAGATTGTTGAATTTTCATAGGCTTGTTGACGCCACTCCTCTAGCTCATTTATTTGCCACTGCCTTTGTCTACCTGCACTATCCAAATCAAAGTTAAACGATTTAAGTGCCCATAACGCTTTATGTTCTAGCTCCACAGGTAAATGACAACCTTTTCCATACACAAGCCTAAAGGGAGTGAAACCTGTAGAAGTCCTATAGGCAGTTCTAAATGCCTATAAAGCATCATCTAGCTTTGTAGTCCAATCTTTCCTACTGGCTCCTACAGTCTTCTCTAAAATGCGCTTAAGCCCCCTATTAGTAACCTCTCCTTGCCCACTCGTTTATGGATGATAAGGCGTGGAGAATCGTTGAGATACTCCATATCTTTTAAGCATTTTCTCAAGTTGAGAATTACAGAAATGGGTTCCCCTATCACTAATTAATGCTCGAGGTGTTCCAAACTTAGAGAATAGTCTCTTAAGGAACCTCACAACTACCCTAGCATCATTAGTAGGCAAGGCTTGTGCCTCAGGCCATTTAGAAAAATATTCAACAGCCACCATTATATACTTGCATCCATACGAAGAAGGAAAAGGACCTATAAAATCAATGCCCCAAACATCAAAAATTTCCAACACTTGTATACTATGTTGGGGCATTTCATCTCAGGCAGAAATATTACCTGACCGTTGGCATGCATCACAAAACTGGACATATGCTCGTGCATCTTGGAAGATAGTCGGCCAATAAAAACCAGCATCCATAACCTTCCTAGCCGTATGGTTTACAGCTTGGTGTCCACCAACCGATCCCTCATGACAATGCTTGAGAATTTGAATGATCTCCTCCCCATATACACACCTCCTGATAATTTGATCTGCACAAATTCTAAACAAGAAGGGGTCGTCCCAAAAGAATTTCTTCTTTTACTGGCCCGTCATACCCTTTGGGAGTACCCTTGCAGCCAAATAATTTGCATAACCAGAAAACCAAGGAATAGCATTTGCCACCTGCATTGAGCATAGGTGCTCATCCGGAAAAAAGTCATCGATCTCTTTCTCATTAAGCTCCTCCAAGTGCGGGTTCTCTAATCGAGAAAGATGGTCTGCTGCAAGATTTTCAGCTCCTCGTTTGTCCTTAATTTCCAAGTCAAATTCTTGTAACAAAAGAACCCAACAAATCAATCTTGGCTTAGAATCATGCTTTGAAAATAAATACCTTAAAGCAGAATGATCCGTGTAAGCAATTGTCTTTGATAGCACAAGGTAGGAATGAAATTTGTCAAAAGCGAACACGACAGCTAGGAGCTCCTTCTCTGTAGTTGTATAGTGTTCTTAGGTATCCGTAAGCGTCTTGCTAGCATAGTAAATAGGCTGGAATTTCTTCTCCTTGCGCTGGCCTAAAATAGCTCCAACTGCAAAATCACTAGCATCGCACATAAGCTCAAAGTGCAGCTCCCAATAAGGAGAAACCATGATGGGAGCCGTGGTTAGTTTTTTCTTTAATAACTCAAAAGCTCTTAAACAATCATCATCAAATTCAAAAGGTATATCTTTTACTAGCAATTGAGTTAAAGGCCTAGCAAGCTTAGAAAAGTCCTTAATGAACCTTCTATAGAACCCTGCATGCCCTAAGAAACTTCAAATAGCCCTAACCGAAGTAGGGGGAGGTAGTTTACTTATAACTTCCACTTTAGCTCTATCTACTTCCAACCCTGCATGTGACACTTTATGTCCTAAGACTATACCCTCTTGGACCATAAAATGACATTTTTCCTAATTCAACATAAGGTTAGCTTCAATACACCTAGCTAACATCCTTTCCAAATTTTCCAAACAATGGGAAAAAGAGTTATTGAATACAGAGAAGTCATCCATGAAGACCTCCATCGACTCCACTATCATGTCATGGAAAATGGCCATCATACACCGCTGAAAGGTCGTAGGCGCATTACACAAGCCAAGCGGCATCCTCCTATAGGCAAAAGTGCCATAAGGACAAGTGAATGTCGTCTTCTCTTAGTCTTCTGGTGCTATGGGAATCTGAAAATAACCAGAAAAACCATCAAGGAAACAATAATACTTATGGCCTGAAAGCCTCTCAAGCATTTGATCGATAAAAGGAAGGGGAAAGTGGTCCTTTCGGGTTGTGTCATTCAAGCGTCGGTAGTCTATGCAAACCCAAAAGCCCATTATTGTTCTTGTAGGGATCAGCTCCTCCTTTTCATTTTTCACCACCGTCATGCCCCCTTTCTTGGGAACCACCTGAATAGGACTCACCTAAGCACTGTCAGAAATAGGGTAAATTAAACCTGCATAAAGAAGTTTAATTACCTCATTTTTAACCACCTCTTTCATATGAGGGTTCAACCGCCTTTGTGGCTGCACCATCGGTTTGAACTCATCCTCCATTAAAATCTTATGAAGGCAGTAACTCGGGTTTATTCCTAGTATATCAGCCGTCTTATATGCAAATGCCTTTGCATACCTTCTCAAAATACACAGCATCATCTCCCTCTCCTCAGGTGTGAGATGAGCAGAAATAATAACCGGTAAGTGCTTTGCTTCATCTAGGTAGGCATACATTAAGTGCGCTGGCAACTCTTTCAACTCAAGAACGGGCGACTCCTCCAAAGAAGGCTTAAGCTTCTTTACTCCTGACCTGTCAAGATCAACAAAACCATCAGTGTTTTCATCATTAAAATCAGCAGCTAATAAGTGCTCTAGCTGCTCCAACACTTGTTCATTGGATAAATTATCCTCATTTTCTTGCATTGCCACTTGCAAAGGATCATCAATCATTATTTCTTGCAATTGAGATTCCACAATATCATTGATAAAATCAATCGAACAGACAGTACCATCATGCTCATATGGGTATCTCAAGGATTTAGTCAAATCAAATGTAATGCTCTCATCATCTACCCTAAGTTCCAGCTTTCTGCTACTAACATCTATCAAAGCTTTAGATGTAGCTAAAAATGGTCTACCTAGGATCAATGGGACCATTCATATCCATGACAACAAAATCCACAGGAAATATAAATTTCTTAACTTTAACTAGCATATCCTCTATAATCCCTTTCGAGTACTTAATAGTTCTGTCTGCTAGTTGTATACTCATCCTGGTAGGAGTTAGCTTAGAAGTGCTTAGTCCTAACTCCTCAAACAATGAACTAGGCATCAAATTGATGCTAGCTCCCAAATCAGCTAATGCTAGCAATTTCAATTTATCCCCAATCAAATAAGGTATAGTAAAACTCCTTGGATCGCGTCGTTTGACTGGAATCTTGCTCTGAAACACTGTTGAGCATTCTGCATTCAAGGTCACCAATCCCAAATCCTCTAACTTCCTCTTGTTGCTTAGAATTTCTTTTAAAAACTTCGCATACTTTGGCATCTGCGAAATAGCTTCAACAAAAGGCAAGTTAATCCGCAATTATTTAAAAAGATATAAAAATTTATTGAATTGCTGATCAACTTTATCTTGCTTGAGTTTTGCAGGATATGGAATGGGAGGTTGGTATGGCCTTGAGGGGATCTTCTTCAAATCCTCCTTCTCTTCAACTGCTCCCTTTTCTTTCTCCTCAAGCTTGTCTTTCTTTTTTGACTCATCCACCTGCACATCAGAATCATCATTAGTGAAAGGCTTAGATGGACTAGGAAGTTCCTTACCTGATCTCAAAGTAATTGCTTTGGCATGCTCCCTTGGATTAGACTCTGTGTTACTTGGAAGCGTGCCTGGCTGCCTCTCAGCCATCATCCTAGACAACTGCCCAATTTGAGTTTCTAAGTTCTGAATTGAAGCTTGTTGATTCTGAATGGCAGTGTCCATTTGTTGAAATCTGTTCTCTGAAGTTGCAATGAACTTCGTCATCAACTCTTCTAAGTTAGGTTTCTTCTCTTGACTACCTTCTATTTGATGGGGAACAAAATGCATAGGTTGCTGCGGATGCAACCTCTGATATCTTGGTGGGCCTTGGTTATTAGAATTCCTCCATCCAAAATTAGGATGATTCCTCCACCCTGGGTTGTATGTATTACTGTAGGGATCATTCTGCTGCCTACCTGCATAATCAACATGCTCAATGTTAGAAACATTAGTAGGCATAGAAGATGCAAACATACCTCCCGCTTTACAATTGGCACTGTAATACGGTCCACCATAGAATTCAAATCCGGGCTGAACTGCTTGGATCGGCATCTGAAGTTGTTCTATCTTTTTGGAAAGTAGCTCTACTTGTACGCCAAGGTCAGAGGATCCGCCTCACCGATATACAACGGGCTATGGACCTCTATCCCGTGGAGTTTGCCACTGATAAGTGTTGGTGGCCATCTCTTCTATCAAATCCTAGGCTTGCTCAGGTGTTTTGCTATTGATAGCTCCCCCTGCAGCTGCATCTACCATTTGTCTAGTGGCTGTATTCATGCCATTATAGAATGTCTGCACTTGCATCCAGAGAGGAAGACCATGGTGTGGGCAACACCTTAACAAGTCCTTGAAGCGCTCTTAGGCTTTGTACATCGATTCTCCTTCACCTTGCACAAAAAAAGATATGTTATTTCACATTTGAGCAGTCTTAGCAGGAGGGAAATACTTATTTAAAAACTTTTCAGCCAAAGAAGTCCAGGTAGTGATCATTTTCAATGGCAAGGACTGCAACCATCTTTTCGCTCTATCCCTAAGGAAAAAGGAAACAGCCTCAACCGTATGGCATCATCAGTTGTTCCATTAATCTTAAAGGTATCACATATTTCCAAGAAGTTGGCAATATGCTCGTTCGAATCTTCACTCGCCAATCCTCCAAATTGCACCGTATTCTGGATCATCTGGATTACATTCGGCTTTATTTCAAAATTATTGGCCGCCACAAGAGACCTCACTATCCCAGTTTGCATCCCTACTAAAGAGGGCCTAGCAAACTCGTACATGGTCCTTTCATCATTACCTCCATTTGCATTGTGGTTCTCCATCTCACTAGTTTCACGAACAAGAATCTCTGCTTCAATCTCCTCCTCTACTGCCTGCATACACCCCCTTAGCAATCTAAGAGAGCGCTCGGGTTTAGATAAAGGCTCTATAAGATTAGGATTAGAGCTCCTAGTCATAAACTACCTGAGCACAACAAAGAACAACAACACCAACAAACAGGATAAGAACAAAACTATACACAAAAATAAATTATAAACAAAAAGAGAAATGACTAGACTAACAAATATTAAAATTTCAATTTAGTTCACAGAAAACCGTTCCCCGGCAAAGGCGCCAAAAACTTGATGTGTGCTAAGTCAAGCAAGACTATGACCTAAGGCAGTGTACCTATCAGTGGAGTATAGCTAACAACGAGTACCAAGTGTCGTATTCCCCAAAGAACGTGTGAACCTAAATCTACTCAATCTTCTCTGTTATCTAATCATAGAAAATAAACGGTGTTAATGAATAATTCCTAAATTAACTAATAGCTACTCTAATTATTATCGAACTACGTATACTAGGGAATGATTAATTCAAGTAAAGGAATAACCGTTTGGGAATTCTTATCTCTAAGGAATGGAAACTAAGGGTGGAATTGATTGATTGAATCCAATTTCCGTGGGAAAATCTCTACATAATTAATGCCTTTCTCAAGGGCACTAACATCTTAACTTAGATTAATTAGGTTGAAATCTCTTCCTAACTCTAATTACCCAAATTAGCATTATGTACCATTTAACACTATTAAGAGTTGTTAATTCTCAATCCGGTAGAACGAACACCCTATCTCTAGGCGAATTCAATTCTAGGTTGCAAGGGACAATCCAAACCTAAATGTCTTTCTCAAGATCATTCAAATTTCAAAAATCATTCAACAAGATATAAAGAACAAATCAATAAATACTTCCATTGCAAACCAATATTGACAATCAATACATTCAATTCAAAATTGAAGTACAAAAATCCCTAGATAAAGAACCCCAATGGGTTAATAACATTAGCTAATCATGTTCATAATCACAACCAACAAGAATTCAATTATAGAAAATGAGTAAAGGTAGAGGAACTTGAATACACCCCTAAATGAGAGTAAATAGCTCCAATTCCTCGTGCCCAATTTTGGATCGATTCTTATTCCTCTTACTCGGATTGAAACCAATCGACAATCCTCGCCAATCTTTGAACTTCGAAGAGAATCCAAGTGAAACCTTGATCCAAGTCTCCTTTTCTCTTAGTTTTAACTCAAAAAACCCTTAGACAGAGAAAAAGATGAGTTTTGGAGGTCCTAACCCTCGCTGCCCTCCTTTTTCTCTTTTCTTTCTTTTTAAATGAATTTGACCAGCTGCCATGAACATGGCCGTGTTGATCCCGTGTTCCCAACACGTTCTTGTGTTGATGCTCGTGTTACTTTCTGTGGCCGTGCTCCCTAAAAACCTTTTTTTTCCTTTGATGTTTGTTGCATCCAACACGGCCGTGTTGGTGGCTGTGTTGGGAACACGACCAATGTTGAATCCAACACGGCCGTGTTAACCTTCCTCATGGGCATGCTTAGCTTGTTTCGGCAGCTTTGACGTCCAATTATGCTCCAATTCTTCCCTTTATCATACTTTGACTTCTTTTGGACCTAATGCACACAAACAGACACATAGGGTGAGTGTTGGGACCAATTCACATCCAAATATACATAAAATCAATCTTAAAAACCCCATTTAGATGTGTGTATTTTACGCACATCAACAAATATACCCCACTTATGAGGTTGTTTGGGGACGGGACAGATGGAAGCTGAGGCAGATATTACATCCTTCGCATTAAAAAATATTCGTAGAAGCCTGGTCCGAATTAGAGTGGAGGAATGAAAGAATTTCGAGTTCCGATCATTGAACTTGTTCCACTTTACCCTTGCCTTTTTAAACCATAAAATCTCTTCCTTCCGAAGCATCTCGTTGATTTCTTTCCTTATCAGATATGAAATCCTAGCTATGTTCTCATTTTATTTGTTTCTTTTATATCTCTCTTTTTCTAATCTCTATCTAGTATGATGGTTTGGTTTTATTTGGGTAGCATAAACAGCAGTGTTGAGTGAAAGCGTGTGGAAGCAGCAATCATAGGCACCAAACTAATGCTTTGACGAATGTGAGGGAAGAAAATTAGTTAATCGTATATTGGTATCATTCTCGGAATGATCGTAAGGGAATCTTTTAGAGGAAAGATGGAATGGTGTGAATCGAGGCACGCCCAAATATTCTAATTCAAGCAAGACGAGGTGTAACTGCACGCGTGTAAGAGAGAAATCATGTTGTTTTTTTATTAATCCATCATAATACAATCGAAATGCGAGTTCTTTTAGGTTTGGGATGCATACAATGACCTAATTTGGGTCCGAGTTATTAGGTAGGCCTACATAAATTTCCTTTTATTTTCTGTTAAGCTGGCTCATAAAATTTGGGATTACAAGAGTTGTTGCCAAATCAACTCCTCTCTCGTTCTAGATGTGACTTTAGTTTATTCATCTTTCATTATTTATTTATTCATATTTAGCTTATAGTTTCTTCTTCTTATGCTCACATTATCACTTGTATTACGCTTGGATAAATAAAAGAACAATATGATTTCTCCCTTACGCTCGTGGATTTACGTTTCATCCTGCTTGTTCATGAAGCTAAGCCCCAATGCCACTAGTCAAGCTTGTTAATTAGATTCCCATGATTCCTTACGCCAATCTTTGTGTCATCAGGAGTCCTCATGCCTGAAGGAATAAGGAATGATAGAGAGACTAGGGGTGAAAATCCTGAATCAAAATATTTGGGCGGACCTCTATTCTTGTCGTTCCCTCTTTCCTCTAAAAAATTCATTCGCGATCATCCAAAGAATGATATCAATACATGATCAACTAATTTTCTTTCTTTTCATTCATCAAAGTATTGACCGTCATGATTGTCTGCTTTCATGCGCTTTCCCTCAACACTCGTGTTTATGCTCCCCAAATAAAACCAAACCATCATACTAGACAGAGATTAGAAAGAAAGACATAAAAGAAACAAACAAAATGCGAAAATAGGTAGGATTTCATATTCGATAAGAAAAGAAATCACAAGTTCTTTATTCTCTTTCACACGGCTAAGCATAAGGATCAAATCAAATTGATTTAAAACACAAGGGTAGATAAAGAACACGAGAAAGGAAAGATGTTAGGGATGAGTCTATGCTTGCTAGCATGAGTATTGATAAGTCCACAAAGTTCTTAAAAAAACTCATAACTTGATTTCTTGCAAGGTAGAAAATTGAAATAATATGCTCACTGGCCTCAAGTATTCGGTTGCATGCGGTTTTTATAATGCAAAAACCCTCGTTCCATAAGAAGATTAAACTAGAAGCTAAATATTAATAAATAAAGATCAATAAACTGAAGTCAAATAGAGAACTAGAGAAAAATTGTTCCCATAGTCCCAAATTTAAGAGCTAGTTTAACGAAAACAAGGAGAAATTTATATGGACCTATTAATAACACTCCAACCCATAATTACTTCATTATAGGCGTCCTAAACATCATAATGTTAGAATTCCTACTTGTATTATGCTTGGATTAATAAAAAGAACTTGATTTCTCCTTTATGCACGTGGATTTACATCTTGCCCTACTTGATCGTTAAGTTAAGACCCAATGCCACCAGTCAACCTCATTAACTACAATCCCATGATTCCTTACGCTAATCCTTATGTCATCAAGAGTCCTCATGCCGAAAGGAATAAGGAATGATGGAGATCCCAATAGTGCAAATCTTAAATCAGAATATTTGAGTGTGCCTTGATTCTCATTGTTCCCTCTTTCCTCCAAAAGGTTCGAGCCACGTCCATATATTCCTCGGATGAATCTTTTAGAGAAAAGAGGGAATGGCGAGAATCGAGGCATGCCTAGATATACTTATTCATGATTTGCACTATTGGGATCTCCCTCATTCCGTACTCCTCTAAGGATGAGGACTTTTGATGACACAAGGATTAGCATAAGAAATCATGGGAGCGCAATTGGTAAGCTTGACCGATGGCATTAGGGATTACCATGATGATCAAGTAGGACGAGATGTAAATCCATAAGTGTAAGGTAGAACTCATCTTATTTTCAATTAATCCAAGAGTAATACTAGCTAGAATTTGAGCATATGATGAAGTAATTTAGATCCGAGTGTTTTTAGGTAGGCCCATGGGAATTTACCCTTGTTTTTGTTAAGCTGGCTCATAAAATTTAGGACTACAAGAGTTGTCGCCCAATCAAGTCCACTCACATTCTTGATTTGACTTTAGTTTATTTGTCTTTCTTTATTTATTTATCCATAGTTAGCTTCTAGTTTCTTCTTCTTATGGAATACGAGCTTTTGTACCATAGAATCCGCATGCAACTGAATACTTGAACTATTGAGCATACTATTTTATTTTTCTACCTTATAGGAAATCAAGATATGTGTTCTTTCAACAATTTTATGGATTTATCAACACTCACACTAGCGAACACAGACTTATCCCTCACATCATTCTTTTCTCTTGTGTTCTTTATCTACCCATGTGTTTAAATCAATTTGATTTGATCCTTACACTTAGCAGTATGGAAGAGAATAAAGAACTTATGATTGCTTCCCTTATTGAATATGAAATCCTACCAATATTCTCATTTTTTTATTTCTTTTCTGTCTCTTTTTCTAATCTCTATCCAGTATGATGGTTTGGATTTATTTGGAGAGCATAAACATGACTGTTGAGTGAAAGCCCGTGGAAGCAGTAATCATAGGCACTAATCTAATTCTTCAACGAATGCAAAGGAAGAAAATTAGTTAATGGAATGCAAATGAATCTTTTGGAGGAAAGAGGATATGATGAGAATCTAGTCACGAACAAATATTCTGATTTAGGAGTTGCACCATTAGGATCTCCATCATTCCTTATTCCTGTAGGTACGACGACACATGACGAGTGATGGTTGCTGTCTATGCAGCTATAATCTAAGGTAGTGTACTATCGATGCAGTCTTGCACTAATGGCGAGTATCAAGGTCGTATTCCTTGGGAAAGTGAAAGCCTAGAGTTACTGATGTGCATAAAATACACACATCTAAATGGGATTTTGAAGATCGATTTTATGGATATTTGGATGTGAATTGGTATCAATACTCACCCTATGCATCTGTTTGTGTGCATTAGGTCCAAAAGAAGTCAAAGAATGAAAAAGGAAAGAATTGGAGCATAATTGGACGTCAAAGCTGCCGAAATGAGCTAAGTACGAGCATCAGGAAGCTGAACATGGCCGTGTTGGTTTCAACACTGGACGTGTTCCTAACACGGGCATCAACACGGCCGTGTTGCGTGCATCAAAACATCAAAGAAAAGGAAGTTCTTAGGGAGCACGGCTACAGAGAGTAAAACAGCCAGGAACACCAGCCCGTGTCCCCAACACGTGCAAGAACACGACCGTGTTGGCGGTGACAGGGGGAATAATTAAAAGAACGAAGAGAGGAAAGAAAAAGAGGAGGCTAGGGTTAGAACGTCCAAAACCCTAATTTTTCTCTCTCTAAGGATTTTCTGTGCTGAAACTAAGAAAAAAGGAGACTTGGATCAAGGTTTCAATCGGATTCCCTTCATAGATTGAAGATTGGGCGAGGTTCGCTAATTGGTTCTCAAATCGAGCAAGAGGCAACTAGGGTTTGAGATTTCAAATTTGCAAATTTAGGGTTTTTCATTCAGCTTGAAAGAGAAGGGTGTACATGCCTTTAATTTTTTTTTCCTTATTTTGTTCCCCAATTGCTTTAACCATGAACATGAGTAGCTAGATCTTTTGAACCCATTGGGGTTCACCTTTGTTGATGGATTATGCTTAATTGTTAGTTTTATAATTGTCATTCTTGCAATCTTCTTGCTATTTAGTAATAAAAGTTTGATTCAGTTAATTTGAGATGTTGAATTAATTGTTTATTGGGTTGTTTCTTGACAATGAGAAATGCTTGTTACAACTGGACATTGAATAGTAAGGACTAGTAGTTAACACTTAGAGATAAGGTTGATTTACTCGCCGGATTAAGAATTAATAACTCTTAATAGTTTTAAATCATACTTAATGCTAATCTGTAGTAATCCGATAGGAAGAGATTCCATTAGATTAGTGCAGATTTAGGAATTCGGTAAGCTCAAGAGAGGAACCGAGATTCAATTCAGGATTTAGGCACGGGTAAGCAAGATCGGCAATCCATAAAATCCATCTTTAGAATTCCATCACTTAGGCTCCCTTTTGGGTTTCTTTCTCTCCTTGCAATTGTCTTTTGATTGTTCGTTGTCCTTCATTTACTTATTTGCACTCATAACCATTAGCTGGTACGTTAGAACTTTCACACCCTATTTTAGACTAGATAACATAGTAAACAGTAGTAACTCTAGGTTCACCCGATCTCCAGGGATACAACCTTGATACTCACTAGTGCTAGGCTGCATCGGTAGGTTCACTGCCTTAGGTGTAGGTTGCATAAAGAGCCCATTAGTTACTCCTTTGTTCTTTGTTATATTAACCTAAAATGAATGATGAATAATTTCTAAACTAACTAATAGCTACAAGCTAAGTTCTAAGGGAGATGCAGGAATAAATGGATAAATGAAATAACCAAGACAAGAAAGCAAACTAAAGGGAACCTAAACTAGTTGTCAATCAAACAAAAGATAAAGAATTGATAACTCCAATTATGCTACCCATGGATGAATTCTTAACTGAATTCAGTTTCTCTCTCGAGATAACCGAATTCGTAAACCTAATAACCTAAAGTTGGAATCTCTTCCTAACGATTGATTCTTAAATTAGCATTAAGCTTTGTTAATTCTTAATCTGGCTAGTTAATTATCCTTATCTCTAAGTGATTATTAACCAGTTCTTGCTATTCAAAATTCCAATTGCCAAATGGACTTCTCAATCACATAAAGAAATCTAAACACCATAATTCACAACGTCTCATGAATAATGCATTATCTTATTAATACTGAAAGCAAGAAGAATACAAAGCT
Source organism: Ricinus communis (assembly GCF_019578655.1). NCBI lineage: Eukaryota > Viridiplantae > Streptophyta > Magnoliopsida > Malpighiales > Euphorbiaceae > Ricinus > Ricinus communis. The sequence goes on from NC_063258.1 coordinate 15,937,407, forward strand.
AACTTAAACAATCCAACAATACAATATTAAGCCAACATAGTAAAGAAATCCCAATGGATTTAATCAATCTAGCTAAATATGTTCATTATCAAAACCCACAAGAATTCAATTACAACAATGAGTAAGGGTAGAGAAACCCGATTACACCCTTAGATGAGAGTAAACAGCCCCAATTCCTCTTGCTCGAATTGAATCGATTCTTGTTCCTCTTGTTTAAATTGAAACCAATTAATGAACCTCACCCAATCTTCAATCTTTGAAGGGAATCCAATTGAAACCTTGGTCCAAGTCTCCTTTTTCCGTGGTTCTAGCTCAGAGAACCCATAGAGAGAAAAATTAGGGTTTGGGATGTTCTCCCCATTCTTTATCGCATTTCCCTCTTTTCTTTCTTTTAATTAATTCGTCCAGCTGCCGCGAATATGGCCGTGTTGATGCCCGTGTTGGGAACACGGCCTGGTGTTCCTCGCCGTATTGGGAACACGGCCCCGTGCTGATGGTCGTGTTACTCTATGTGGTCGTGCTCCTTAACATATCTTTTTCCTATTTTCAAATGCACCGAACACGGCCGTTTTGGTGCCCGTGTTAGGAATACGGCCAGTGTTAAAACCAACATGGCCGTGTTCCGCTTCCTTATGCACAAACTTGACTTGTTTTGGCAACTTTGACGTCTAATTCTGCTCCAATTCTTCCCTTTATCACTCTTTGGCTTCTTTTGGACCTAATGCACACAAACAGACGCATAGGGTGAGTGTTGGGACCAATTCACATCCAAATGTACATAAAATCAGTCTTAAAAACCCCATTTAGATGTGTGTATTCTACGCACATCAACGACACAAGGATTAACATAAGTAATCATGGAAATGCAATTGATAAGCTTGACCTGTGGCATTGGGGCTTAACTTGAAGATAAAGCAGGACATGAAGTAAATCCACGTGCATAAGTGAGAAATCATAATGTTATCAATGAATCTGAGCATAATACAATCAGAAACGAGAGCATTTTGATCTTTGGGGTGCATATAATTAATTAATTTAGTATGGAGTGTTATTAAGTAGGGCCACATGAATTTCCCCTTATTTTTATTAAGCTGGTTCATAAAATTTGGGATCTCTATCATTCCTTGTTCCTCATAGCTCGAGGACTCGTAATGACAAGGATTACTGTAAGGGCTGGTTAACCACTCTTGTAGTCCTAAATCTTATAAGCCAACTTAACAAAAACAAGGAAAAATCTACATAGGCCTACTTAATAACACTTTGACCCATGTTAGTTCATTATATGTGTCCCAAACATCAAAATGCTCACATTTCCACTTATATGATGCTTGGATTTATGGAAAACAACATGATTTCTCCCTTATGCACGTGGATTTATGTCTCATCTTGCTTGATCATCAAGCCAATCCCCAATGACACTAGTTAGGCTTTTTAATTGCATTCCCATGATTCCTTATGCTAATCCTTGTGTCATGAGGAGTCCTCGTGCCTCGAGGAACAAGGAATGATGGAGATCCTATTGGTGCAAATCAGGAATAGGGATATTTGGGCTTGTCTTGATTTTTGGCGTTCCCTCGTTCCTCCAAAAGATACAATTGTGATCATTTGGAAGAATGATATCAATACTCGATCAACTAACTTTCTCTCATCACATTTGTCCAAGCATTGGATCAATGCTTATGATTGTCACTTCTATGTGCTTTAACTCAACACTCTTGTTTATGCTCGCCAAATAAAACCAAACCATCATACAAGACATTGATTAGAAAGAGACGAACAAATGAGAACATAGGTAGGATTTCGAATCCGATAAGGAAAGAAATCACAAGTTCTTTATTCTATTGCATGGCTAAGCGTAAGGATCAAATTAAATTGATTTAAACACAAGGGTAGATAAAGAAAACAAAAGAAATGAAGGATTTGAGCAATAAGTCTAGGTTTTCAGTAATGCAGGTCTTCATAAGTCTGCAAAGTTCTTGAAAGAACCATAATTTAATTCTCTGCAAGTTAAAAAAGTGAAATAATATGCTCACTAGCCTCAAATAATCGATTGCATGCGATTTTCATTGTGTGAAAGCCCTCATTCCAGAATAAGAATAAACTAGAAGCTAAATATGATCATATAACTAAGGAAAGATGGATAAACTAAACCAGAGAGGACTTGACTGGTCAACAACTCTCGTAGTCCCAAATTTTATGAGCCAACTTAACAAAGAAAGGGGAAAATTCATGTGGAGATACCTAATAACATTTCAACCCAAATTACTTCATTATATCCATCCTAGACATCAAAACGCTTGCATTCCTACTTGTATTATGCTTGGATTTATTGAAAACAACACGATTTCTCCCTCACGCGTGTGGATTGCATCTCGTCCTGCTTGATCTCATCTGTTATTAGGTAGAGAGAAATCATCTTGGTTTCGATTAATCCAAGTGTAATACAAGCGGGAATGCAAGCATTTTAAAATTTTGGATTACGAGAGTTGTTGACTATCAACTCTGTTGTTCTTGATTTGATATCAATTTAGTCATCTTTCTTTATTTACTTAATCATATTTAGCTTCTAGTTTCTAATTTTATGGAATGAGGGCTTTCGTACTATAAAAACTGCATGGAACTGATTACTTGAGGCTAATAAACATATTATTTCAGTTTTCTAGCTTGCGGGAAATTGAGTTATATGTTTTTTCAAGAACTCTGCGAACTTGTCAACACTCATGCTAATGAGCATGGACTTATCCCTCACGTCCTTCCTTTCTTTTCTATTCTCTACGTACCCTTGTGTTTAAATCAATTCGACTTGATCCTCAAACTTAGTCGTGTGGAAGAGAACAAATAATTCATGATTTCTTTCCTTATTGGATCCGAACTCCTACCTATTTTCTCATTTTGTTTGTCTCTTTTGTGTGTCTCTTTATAATTTGTATCTAATATGATGGTTTAGTTTTATTTGGTGAGCATAAACAGGATTGTTGAGTTAAAGCGCATGGAAGCGACAATCATAGGCACTGATCCAAGGCTTGGACAAATGTGAAGAAAAAAATTAGTTGATCAAGTATTGATATCATTCTTCAAATGATCGCAAACGAATCTTTTGAAGAAAAGAGGGAACACTAAGAATCGAGGCATTGCCCAAACATTCTAATTCAGGATTTACACCATTAAGATCTCCATCATTCCTTATTCCTCCAAGCATGAGGACTCCTGATGACACAAGGATTGGTGTAAAGAATCATGGTAGTGCAATTGACAAGCTTCACCGAGGGCATTAGCGCTTAGCTTGATGATCAAGCAGCACGAGACGTAAATCCATGCGTGTAAAGAAGAAATCATGTTGTTTTCAATAAATCTAAGTGTAATACAAGTGGGAATATGATATTTTAAAGTAATACAATCGGGAATATGAGCATTATGATGTTTGGGATGCATATAATGAAGTAATTTAGGTCGGAGTGTTATTAGGTATGCCCATGCGAATTTTCTCTTATTTTTGTTAAGCTGGCTCATAAAATTTGGGATAATGAAAGTTGTTGACCAATCAACTCCTCTATCATTCTTGATTTGACTTCAGTTTATTCATCTTTATTTATGCATTGATAAGTTAGCTTCTAGTTTCTTCTTGTTATGGAAAGAGGGCTATCGCGCTATAAAAACTACATGCACCTGAATAATTAAGGCTACTGAGTATATTATTTTAGTTTTCTACCTTATGGAGAATTAAGTTATAAGTTCTTTCAAGAACTTTGAGGACTTATGAAGACCCGCACTAGCGAACTGTTAAGAAACTTTAGGAATAGAAAATATAAATTCTAATAGTTATGAACCCGTATATCATTAACCTAGAAACCCACTAACAAATTGAATCAAATCATAGGATCACTCTAGATTAGATTATGAAGTTGATTAATAGAATCAGAACCTAAAGAAAACTAAGTCCTTTAAACCCTAATCCTAGCACGCCATAAAGATAGATTAAATCTTTGATAAGTGTTAAATGCATTCCACAAGAATACAAGAATCAAGCAAAGGTTGCTTGAACAATGAAATATCATTAATAATCAAAACTTAATGTAACATACAGCCTAGTTCAAGTTAAATAGTTTTGAAATAAACCCTAGAAGACAACTAATATGAAAAAGACTATTATGCCCTAAATAAACTTAATAAAATTAAACCAAGGCCCATAAGCATATTTCGGCCTTAATTGGTTCTCCATGCGCCTGAATCTCCAAGAGATTGAATAAAGCCCAATCTTGATGCTCCTTAATAGCTATAGATCTTGGGCCTCCAAATGGACTATCCTTGCTAGCCAAATCTTGTATATAACCATTTAAGGCTTGTTGCAACTTCTTGGCATTGGACCTTGTTATTGGGCCTTGTGGCAAGCCTAACCCATCTTTAGCATCCTTAGCTTTCCTTACGTGCTCTCATCAAGCCTGTCATCTTCAAGCTTTTCTTGTGCTAGCCCATCTATGTCATTCCCTCCTTCTTTTGAATGATTCGTCCATGATTCAAGCTCATCATCTATATCAAAAGGAGTTAGATCAACAACATTAAAAGTACCACTTACATTATACTCAACTTGTAAGTCTATCTTATATGCATTTTAATTGATCTTCTCAAGAAATTGAAACTGACTAGCACTCCTTGGACTCAATTTCGAGTTTCTTTGGTTTGGAAACCTTTCCTTTCGAAAATAGACCTGAACCAAATCACCAGGCTTGAACACAACTTTCTTTCTTCCTTTGTTTACCCTTTTGGCTATCATTTCAGTTTGCTTCTCAATCCTATCTTTCACTTGTTTGTGCATCTTCATCACTAAATCTGCCTTGCAAACACCTTCAATACTAACAAGCTTATTAATAGGCAAAGGAATCAAATTAATTGGAGATAAAGGATTAAAGCGATACATTATCTGGAATGGTGAAGTATATGTAGTGCTATGAACAACCCTATTATAAATAAATACCACATATGGCAATAAATCTTAAAAGTCCTAAAAATTAAAGCACAAAGCAATTACACCAAGGTTTTATTAACTACCTTAATTTGACCATCTATTTATGGATCGCATGTAGTAGAAAATAGTACATTAGTGCCCAATTTAGCCCACCACGCACGCCAAAAATGCCTCAAAAATTTCACATGCCTATCACTAATAATAGTCTTAGGTACACCATGCAAACACACTACTTCCTTAAGAATCGATTCAGCAATATGACATGCATCATCTATTTTATGACAAGGAATGAAATGAGCCATCTTACTAGATCTATCCACAACAACAAATATGCTATCTTTACCCTTCCTGGTTCTAGGCAAACCAAGTAAAAATCCATAGACAAATCACTCCAAGGCATATCAAGAATGGGTAAAGGTGCATATAACCCATAGGGTTATAATTTGGATTTAGCCTGCATGCAAAAAACACATATATTACAAACCTTTTGTATATCTCGTTTCATGCCAGGCTAAAAGAATTGCTCCAAAATAATATCATAGGTCTAACTTATCTTAAAGTGACCCATTCATCCACCACCATGTGCCTCCTTAATCAATAACATATGCAAAGAGAAATTTGGCGCAGACAATCGGTTTTTCTTAAACAAAAACCTTTCAAACACATAGAACTCATCAAATGTAGCTCCATTATTACACACATCATACACTATGCCAAAATCTAAATCATTAACATACAATTCTTTTATATACTCAAATCCTAATAACTTAGAATTAAGAGTATTAAGAAGTGCATACCTTTGAGATAAAGCATCATCAACCACATTTTCCTTACTTTTCTTATACTTGATCATGCATGGAAAGGTCCCAATAATTTCCATCCACTTTGCATGCCTTCCATTTAGCTTGTCTTGCCCTTTAAGATTCCTTAAACATTCATGATCTGTGTGTATTACAAACTCATTTAGCCTCAAATAATGTTGCCAAGTTTGCATTGCACAAACCAATGCATATAGCTCCTTATCATTTGTTGGGTACCTCGATGATGCCCTATTCAACTTCTCACTAAAGTAACATATGGGTCTTCCCTATTGCATCAAAATAGCCCCAACTCCACTGTCACTAGCATTACATTCAATCTCAAAGGTCATATCAAAGTTAGGTAAAATCAATAAAGGTGCATTACACAATTTGTCTTTAAGTAAATTAAATGCATGTTCTTGTGCATCATCCCAATGGAAACCCAACATTCTTTTTTACTAACTCATTCAATGGTGCGTCTAAGCTACTAAAGTCCCTAATGAAACCGCCTATAAAAGCTATCCAAACCATGGAAACTTCTAACTTGGCTAATGTTTTGAGGTATCGGTCATTGTTTGATAGCTTTAGCATTTTCTTCATCAACCTCTAAACCATTAGAACTAACTACAAAGCCAATAAAAATGACTCGATCTAAACAAAAACTACACTTTTTAAGATTGGCAAATAGCCTCTCCTTCCTAAGACACATTTAACATGAAAAACATGATCATCAAGATTCTTAGAATAAATTAAGATGTCATCAAAATATACAATTATAAATTTACCAAGAAATTCACGAAATATATGGTTCATTAATCTCATGAATGTACCAGGTGCATTTGTTAACCTAAATGGCATAACTAACCACTTATATAGACCATATCTGTTCTTGAAAGCCATTATAAACTCATCCCCAGTTTTCATGCGAATCTGATAGTACCCACTTTGCAAATCTATATTAGTAGAAAGACATGCACCATGTAGCTTATCAAGCATACCATCTAACCTAGGGATAGGATGATAATACTTTACCATTATTTTGTTAATTGCACGTCAGTCTACACACATTCACCACGTGCCATCCTTATTTGAAACCAAAATTACTAGAACTGCACAAGGACTTAAGCTCTCACACGCATACCCATTTGCCATTAGCTCATCCACTTACCATCGAAGCTCCTTTGTTTCCTCATGATTGCTTCAATAGGCTAGTCTATTTTGGTATGGCAACCCTTGGCATGAAGTTGATTTGATGTTCTAAACCCCTTTCTGTTGGTAAACCAGTTGGCATTTCTTCAAGGAAAACATCATCAAACTCCTGTAAAAGGTTAGCAAGTATACTCGACAAGGAAATATCAAGATCAACAGTGTTCAAATATAAATTTGTATAAGTAACCGAAAACACTACCCTATCAGTATGGAGTGCATGCCTAATCTCACCTTCTTTAGCCAATAAACTACCTTTTTTTAGTTTAGGTTGCTCACTTGCTTGATTACCACTATCTTTACCATTCTTGGGTGGTTCAATAACACGCTTGCCATTTTCAATGTCAATCCTTTCTTTCTCTAATTTACTTTGGTCATCATACACTTCCTTGGGAGAAAGAGGTGTCAATGTAACTTTTCTCCCTTCCTTCACAAAACTATAGCTATTTAGAAAGCCATCATGATGAGCTTTTCTATCAAATTGCCATGGTTAACCTAACAAGATATGGCATGCATGCATTGGCACTAGATCCCATAGTGCCTCATATGTGTACCTATCTCTTGTGAAGGGTACAAAAACCTGCTTATTCACCTTAATCTCACCGTAATTGTTAAGCCATAACAATTTATATAGTATAGGATGAGGTATCAAGTTCAGCCCTAGTTTTTCCACCATTGTAACACTAGCAACATTAGTACAACTTCCACTATCAATGATAAAGATACAATTCTTACCTTATACATGGCACCTAGTGTGGAAAATATTGTTCCTTTCCTGCTGCATATCATCATCATCCTTCATTTACGCACTGAGTGTATGCCTAGAAAATAAAAGATCACCCCTCATTGGCTCTTCAACACCATCGTCACTGCAATCTCCTAATTATGGAATTTCGTCCTCACTTTTGAATTCAATCTAGCCATGCTCTCTAAACACCATAGCTCGCCAATTTGGGCATGAGCAAGCAATGTGTCCATTTCCTAAGCACTTGAAGCACTTAATATCTCTGTTTCTACTTTTGTTCAATTCAGGTTTAGTTTGTTCTTTAGTGTCCGAACTCCCTTCTGCTTTGTTATCCTACAAAACATATTTGTTATCATCTTGTTTACCTCCTTTTCTAGAGCTATTCCAATTTGATTTGGAACTAGAACTACCATTTAAGTCATTCTTTGCTGCCCATCTCAGTTTGAGTTATTTTTCCACTTTGATGGTAATGTGCACCATTTCATCAATCTCCACATAATATTGTAACTCAATCCTATCAGCAAATTCTTTATTTAACCCTTTAAGGAAACGTGCTATTGTGGCTTCTATATCCTCCACTAAGCCCAGCCTAGTCATCAACATCTCCATTTCCTTAAAGTAATCTTCAACACACTTTGTACCTTGCCTTAAGCATTGAAGTCTTTGATGCAACTCCCTTTGGTGATGCAAAGGTACAAATCTCTTCTTCACAATATTCTTAAGAGCCACCTAATTGTTAATTGGCTCTTCCATGTTTCTTCTCCTATTCACTACCATCTGCTTATACCACATACTAGCATAGTCACTAAAATGACTAACCACCAATCTTATCTGCTTCTCATCCAAGAAATTATGACAATTAAAGATATAATCAACCCTTTTTCCCCACTATAAATAGGCTTTAAGATTATATTTACCTACAAAGTTGGGTATCGTTACCATAATTAAAATGACTAACCACCATAATTGTCACCAACTCTACCCAAGTTAGGTTTCGCCTAGCTCCTATACCCACACCATAATTGACATTATATCCTCCTCTACTAGCTCCTATGGATGCAGGATTATCATGATCGTCATAAAGTTGATAATCATATCTATCATGATACAACAAAGACAAGAACTACAAATGGGCTTAATTAAAGATGTTTGGAGTGTTCAAACACAATAAGGCTTAGTCCAAGGTTTTGAATTGCAAAAAGGGACCAAAATCATCAATTTAGTGCCATAAGTTTGGACCGAACTCAAAGGCAAAATATAATTCATTGGAAGCCTTTATATTTTCATTTTTATTAGGTTTTCTTAAGTTAGGGTGTGATTAGTTATCATTTGGAGTTATCAATAGACACACATGATTAGTTATAATTTGGAGTTACAAAGTGGATGCACGTGATTAGTTGTCATTTGGGAGTTACAAAATGATTGCCATCATTGTAAAAACAACCACTTTTAATGAGTTTTAATGGGAATTAAAGGGGACAGTGTGGGAAAGCACAAAAGACATCCATTTAGGGTTCTTTGTCTTGTTTTGGCTATAAATATCAAAGCCAAATTCATTTGTAAGAAATCAATTGATGAATGATAATCTTTATTTGCTCTTTGTGAGTGTTTCTACTTAAGTTATTGCATGAGCTTTGAACTTATCAAACTATTTTTAGTTTGTGGCATTCTCTAACCAAAATCTTGTGTTTAATTCTTAACTTATCAAATCATACTTGGTTTGTGGCGTTTGGAGTTAAATTCAAGTGCTAGTTTCATTATTGGAAGTAGTTTTCCCTAACTTCACTTGACGAGATCCTTTGGTTCTAGAATCATCTTGATTGGAAGGTCTTTTCTTGCATTTCATATGTATCATAACTTATTGATTATTAGGGTGTATGGTTGCTAAGATGATGATTTCCTATCATATCATTTCCAATAGGTTCTTGTCTATGATTACCTTGCCCTACATCCACTCCAACATTGTGCCTGTTAACATTATTCCCTTCAAGTGCAGCAATTTCATCTATAAGGGTTCTTTGGTTAGCCTCCATAGTCTAGTCATCTCCCTTGTATCTAACTCAAACCTTTGTAACCTCTCATTCAAAGTAGTTACGTTTCGTTATAATCTCTTATTCTCATGCATTTTTAGGAAAGGAATCCTAGGTTGTTGTATCCTAGCCTCATTATCATTGCCACCATTACTACCATTTGAATCACTTGATATGGCTGCAATAAAAGGTTAGAAAAACAATAAAATAAAATAAATAAAAACTAAAGTCCTCACACACTCCCTTACGTGTTTGCTCTCAAATAATGGGGATGTTCGCTCATGTTTCACACTACTAATTATGTTCGCACAAGGTTAAACTTCATATCGCTCAAGCTTGTTTTCAAATATTCTTGTGTGAATAAAGAATCACTACATATTCTATCACTCTTTTTGTAGTACACAAGAATCAAAGATTAAAACACTTATTTGAAGCAAACGTTAAATTTTAAGAAAGTATCAAGATTGTGTTCGGATTAAAAAATTAGGCATCAAAGAGTAAAGAAACTCAAAAGGAAGTGAATGACATATAAAGAAGTTATCTAGAAGCAATAATATGTAAAATGGAAACAAGAAAAAGGTAAGAAGCAAATCGTTAAGTTTTAAAGAAATTCTCTCTCCAACTTTTAATGACTCAAGAACACTAGAAAGCAACTAAAGAAACAAAGAACATATGAATTAAAGACTCAAAGCATACAAGAATCAAGAAAATACGTGCAAGAATATCAAGACTCTAATTCGGCCTAATAAAAAAGATACACCCTAAACAACTTTGATTTGATGAAACTCAATGAAAAATATTAAAGATGCAATGGACATGTGAAAGAAATAGAAATTAAGACTCAAGAAATAAGAAAAACAATCAAGAATCTAAAATACCCAATTCGGCTATTTTTTAATTTTTTATGTTATAACATAATTGAATCAATCATGAATGATGAAAAAAATAAGAAAACAATATAAAACACTGAAGAAACAAAATTATAAGAAAAGAATTGAAGAAAAAACTTCAAGAAAGCAATATTGCAATTCGGGTTCTTGTATCCTTTTTTTGAACAAACAACAACCAAAATCCAATTTTAAGCTCGAAGACCCATCTAAGACCTTCAATAATGTTGTTATAATCAATAAGGGATTAGATCAAAAGCAAACTCTACAAAAAAAAATCGACCAAAATTGCTTGAACAACCCTTGCACACCAATTCTCTCAATTCTGCCCAAACGCTTAAGAACAAGTAAAAAGAAGAAAAGAAGGAGATTGAACTATAAAAATATAATCTCATATTCTAATTGCTTGCTGATACCATGAATTTTCTCCTTCTTTTGACAACACAACTGTAACTCCACTCCAATATCTCTAAGAAGCTAAAATACCTTCACAAATACTTAAAGAAACAACTAAATAACTTAAAAGGACAAGGATATGCAATTTGATTTCTAAGAGCTAAAGCTTTGATACCAAATGTTAAGAACCTTTAAGAATAGAATATACGAACTCTAATAGTTATGAACCTGTATATCACTAACCTAGACCTACTAACAGATTGAATAAAATCATAGGATCACTCTAGATTAGATTATAAAGTTGATCAATAGAATTAGAACCTAAAGAAAACTAAGTCCTTTAAACCCTAATCCTAGCATACCACAAAGATAGATCAAATCTTTGATAAGTGTAAAATGCATTCAACAAGAATACAAGAATTCAACCAAAGGTTGCTAAAACAATGAAATATAATTAATAATCAAAACTTAAAGTAACATACGGCTTGGTTCAAGTTAAATAGACTTGATACAAACCCTAGAAGAAAACTAATAAGAAAAAGATGATTCTACCCTAAATAAACTTAATAAAACTAAACCAAGGCCTACAAGCATATTTTGGCCCTAATTGGTTCTCCATAGGCTTGAACCTTCAATAGATTGAATAAAGCCCAATGTTGATGCTCCTTAATAGTTATGGATCTTGGGCCTTCAAATGAACTCTCCTTGCTAGCCCATTCTTGTATATAACCATTTAAGGCTTGTTGCAACTTCTTGGCTCTAGATATTGTTATTGGGCCTTATGGCAAGCTTAGCCCATCTTTAGCATTCTTAGGTTTCCTTGCGTGCTCCTCATCAAGCCAATCATATTCAACCTTTTGTTGTACTAGCCCATCCGTATCACGAACCTGGACTTATCGCTCACATCTTTCCTTTCTTTTATGTTCTTTGTCTACCCTATTGTTTAAATCAATTTGATTTGATCCTTATGCTTAGACAAAGAAGAGAATAAATAACTTGCTATTTCTTTCTTTATCATATCCAAACTCCAAACTATGTTCTCATTTGTTCGTCTCTTTCTAATCTTTGTCTTGTTTTATGGTTTACTTTTATTTGGCGAGCATAAACAAGAGTCTTGAGTTAAAGTGTGTAGAAGCGACAATCATAGGCATTGATCCAATGCTTGGATAAATGCGAAGAAATAAAATTAGTTGATTGAGTATTGATATCATTCTCTGAATGATTGTGGAAGAATCTCTTGGAGGAAAGAGGGAATGCCGAGAATTGAGACATGCCCAAATATTCTGATTTAAGATTTGCACCATAGGGATCTCCATCATTCCTTGTTCCTCCAGGCACGAGGACTCCCAAAGACCCAAGGATTGACATAAGGAATCGTGGGAATGCAATTGATAAGCTTGATTGGTGGCATTGGGGCTTAGCTTGATAATCAAGTAGGACGAGATGTATATCCATGTGCATTAGTGAGATATCATGTTGGTTTTCATTAATCCAAGTGTTATACAAGTGGGAATGCAAGCGTTTTGATGTTTGGGACGCATATAAAGAAGTAATTTGAGTCGGGGTGTTATTGGGTAGGCCCTTGCAGATTATCCCTTATTTTTGTTAAGCTATGCTATGGAACCACCATAAATAAGCTTGAGAACCCTTTTTGAATTGCGGACCCCTAACATATTAACATGAAAACCCCAAGAACTAATTTGGTTGAAACCCTAAGAAAGGTTAGAATACAGATTTCTTAGAAAGATAATCAAGGGTTAGAACCTAAGGAAAACTAAGTCCCTTAAACCCCAATTGCATGTACGCCACAAGAATTAGATTTATTAGGCACGACGACTCCTAATGATACAAGGTTGGGCATAAGGAATCATGGGAACACAAATAACAAACTTGACTACCGGCATTGGCTTAGCATGATGATCAAGTAGGAGAGACGTGAATCCACGTGCGTAAGGGAGAAATCATGTTGTTTCAATTAATCAAAGTGCAATACAAGCCGAAATTCGAGCACTTTGATGTTTGAATTGCATATAATAAAGTAATTTGGATGGAAGTATTTTTAGGTAGGCCCACCTGAATTTATCCTTATTTTTGTTAAGCTAGCTTATAAAATTTAGGACTACGAGAGTTGTTGCCCAGTCAACTCCTCTCTGGTCCTTGATTTGACTTTAGTTTATTAATCTTTATTTATTTATTTATTCATATTTAGCTTTTAGTGTGTTCTTCTTACGGAATGAGGGTTTCGCATTATAAGAACTGCACACAACTGAATACTTGAGCCTAATGAGCATATTATTTTAGTTTTCTACCTTGCAGGAAATCAAGTTATGTGTTCTTTCAAGAAATTTGTGGACTTATTAATACTTTAGTGAGCATAAACTTATCTCTCATGTCCTTCCTTTCGCTTGTGTTCTTTGTCTAAGCTTCTGTTTAAATCAATTTGATTTGATCCTTAGTTAGCTGTATGGAAGAGAATAAAGAACTTGTGATTTCTTTCCTTATCAGATCTAAAATCCTACCTATATTCTCTTTTTGTTTGTTTCTTTTGTATCTTTCTTTCTAATCTCTATCTAGTATGTTAGTTTTATTTTATATGGGGAGCATAAACACGAGTGTTGTGTGAATGCGCATGGAAGCGGTAATCATAGGCACCGATCCAATGCTTTAACGAATGTGAAGAAAGAGAATTAGTTGATCGTGTATTGATATCATTCTCAGACTGATTGTGAAGGAATCTTTTAGATGAAAGAAGAAAGGCCGAAAATCGAGGCATGCCCAAATATTCTGACTCAGGCCTTTCACCATTAGGATTTCCATCCTTCCTTGTTGCTCTGGGCATGAGGACACCTGATGATGCAAGGTTGGGCATAAGCACATGGGAACGCAATTAACAAGCTTGACTAGTGGCTTTGGGCTTAGTTTGAAGATCAAGCAGGAGAGACGTAAATCTACACGTGTATGGAGAAATAAGGTTGTTTTCGATTAATTCAAGCATAATACAAGCCAGAATTTGAGTGCATTGATGTTCGATATGCATATAATGAAGTAGTTTGGGTAGGAGTGTTTTTGGGTAGGCCCACCTGAATTTACCCTTATTTTTATTAAGTTGGCACATAAAATTTAGGGCTACGAGAGTTATTGCCTAGTCAACTCCTCTTTAGTTCTTAATTTGACTTTAGTTTATTAATCTCTATTTATTTATATATTCATATTTAGCTTCTAGTCTCTTCTTATAGAATGAGGGCTTCCGCACTATAAAAATTGCACGCCACTGAATACTTGAAGCTAATAAGGGTAATATTTCAGTTTTCTACCTTGTAGGAAATCAAGTTATGTGTTCTTTCAATAAACTTGTGGACTTTTCAACACTCTCATAGTCCCAAATTTTATGAGCCAGCTTAACGAAAACAAGGGAAAATTTGCGTGGGGGTACTTAATAACACTCCGACTAAAAATACTTCATTATATCCATCCCAAACATTAAAGCGGTTGAATTCCCACTCATACTACACTTGGATTAATCGAAAACAACATAATGTCTCCCTTACGCGCATGGATTTATGTCTCATCCTACTTTACCATCAAGCAAAGACCGAATGCCATCGATCAACCTTGTCAATTGCACTCCCATAATTCCTTACGCCAATCCTTGTGTCATCAGGAGTCTTCATCCTTAGTGGAGCAAGTAATGAAGGAGATCTCAATGGTGCAAATCATGAATAAGAATATCTAGGCGTGCCTTGATTCTCATCCTTTCTCTTATGTTCTTTGTCTACCTTTGTGTTTAAATCAATTTGATTTGAGCCTTACGCTTAGCCGTATGGAAGAGGAGAAAGAACTTATGACTTATTTCCTTATCGGATATGAAATCCTACCTACATTCTCATTTTTTTTGTCTTTTATGTCTCTAGTTCTAATCTCTATCTAGTATGACGGTTGGTTTTATTTGCCGAGCATAAACACAACTTTTGAGTGAAAGTGTGTGAAAGCGGTAATCTTAGGCACCAATCTAATGCTTCGATGAACGTGAAGGAAGAGAATTAGTTGATCGAGTGTTGATATCATTCTCTGAATGATCGGAGATGAATCTTTTGGAAGAAAGAGGGAACGATGAGAATCTAGTCACGAACAAATATTCTGATTCAAGATTTGCACCATTAGGATCTCCATCATTCCTTATTCCTCTAGGTACGATGACACACGATGAAACAAGGATTGGCATAAGGAATCATGGAAATGCAATTGATAAGCTTGACCGATGGCATTAGGGCTTAACTTGAAGATCAAGCAGGACATAACGTAAATCCACATGCATAAGGGAGAAATCATAATGTTATCAATGAATTGAAACATAATATAATCAGGAATGAGAGCTTTTTAATCTTTGGGATGCTTACAATTAAGTAATTTGGTATGCAGTGTTATTAGGTAGGCCCACATGAATTTTCTCTCGTAGTCACAAATCTTATGAGCCAGCTTAATAAAAGTAAGGGAAAATCCGCATGGGCCTACCTAATAACACTCTGACCCATACTATTTAATTATATGTGTTCCAAACATCAAAACGCTTGCATTCCCACTTATATAGGCTTAGTCTAGTCTTCTTGGCTGAAATCATAAATGGGTTGTCTCCTCTTTGATGATCTTTTCTATAGGTAGAACTACTGTGAGCTGTCTAAACTTCGACTTTAATGAAAATAATATGATTTCTTCCTTACGCTTGTGGATTTACATCCTATCCTGCTTGATCATCAAGCCAATCCCCAATGCCACTAATTAGGCTTTTTAATTGCATTCCCATGATTCCTTATGCCAATCTTTCTGTCATTAGGAGTCATCGTGCCTAGATGAACAAGGAATGATGGAGATCCTATTAGTGCAAATCATGAATCAGGATATTTGGGCGTCTCTTGATTCTCGGCGTTCCCTCTTTCCTCTTAAAGTCACGTCTGCGATTATTGGAAGAATGATATCAATACTCGATCAACTAATTTTCTTTCATCCCATTTGTCCAAGCATTGGATCGGTGCAAATGATTGTCACTTCCATGTGTTTTAACTCAACAGTCCTATTTATGCTCGCCAAATAAAATGAAACCATCATACCAGACATCAATTAGAAAGAGACGAACAAAAGAAATAAATAAATGAGAACATAGGTAGGATTTAGAATCCGATAAGGAAAGAAATCACAAGTTCTTTATTCCATGGCTAAGTATAAGGATCAAATCAAATTGATTTAAACACAAGGGCAGACAAAGAACACAAAAGCGAGGAAGGATGTGAGCAATAAGTCTAGGTTCACTGGTGCGGTAATCATAGGCATTGATCCAATGCTTTGACGAATGTGAAGAAGGAAAATTAGTTGATCGTGTATTGATATCATTCTCCGAATGATCAGGGGTGAATCTTTTGGAGGGAAAAGGGAACGATAGGAATCGAGGCACGCTTAAATATTCCAATTCGGGATTTGCACCATTGGGATCTCCATCCTTCCTTGTTCTTCTAGGCATGAGGACTCCTAATGGCATAGGATTTGGCGTAAAGAATCTGGGAACACAATTGACAAGCTTGACCACTGGCATTGGGCCTCAGCTTGATGGTCAAGTAGAATGAGATGTAAATCCACGTGCGTAAGTGAGAAATCATGTTATTTTCGATTAGTCCAAGCGTAATACAAGCTAAAATTCGAGCTGTTTGATGTTTGAAATGCAGATAATGAAGTAATTTAGGTCAAAGTGATATTACGTAGGCCCACACAAATTTTCTCTTATTTTCATTAAACTAGCTCATAAAGTTTGGGACTACGAGAGTTGTTGCCTAGTCAGCTCTTCTCTCGTTCTTGATTTGACTTTAATTTATTCATCTTTCTTTATTTATTTATTCATATTTATCTTCTAGTTTGTTCCTCTTATGCTCACATTGTCACTTGTATTATGCTTGGATAAATTGAAAACAATATGATTTCTCCCTTACGCACATGGATTTACGTATCGTCCTGCTTGATCATCAAACTAAGCCCCAATGCCACCATTGAAGCTTGTCACTTGCGTTCCCATGATTCCTTATGCCAAACCTTGTCTCATTAGGAGTCCTCATGCCTAGAGGAACAAGGAAGTATGCAAATCCCAGTAGTGCAAATCTTGAATCAGAATATTTAGCATGCCTCGATTCTCGTTGTTCCTTCATTCCTCTAAAAGATTCATCCGTGATAATTTGGAGAATGATATCAATACATGATCAACTAATATTCTTTCTTCGCATTTGTTGAAGCATTGGATCAATGCCTATAATTGCCGCTTCCATGCGCTTTCACTCAACTCTCGTGATTATGCTCACCAAATAAAACCAAACCATCTTATAAGATAGAGATTAGAGAGTAGGCCATAAAAAAAACAAAATGAGAACATAGGTAGGATTTTGGATCCCATAAGGAAAGAAATCACAAGTTCTTTATTCTCTTCCATACGGCTAAGCGTAAGCATCAAATTGAATTGATTTAAACACAAGGGTAGATAAAGAACAAAAGAGAAAGGAAGGACGTGAGGGATAAGTCTATGTCACTAGTGCGAGTGTTGATAAGTCCACAAAGTTCTTGAGAGAACGCATAACTTGATTTCCCACAAGCTAGAAAAGTAAAATAATATATGTTCATTAGCCTCAATTATTCGTGATGTGATTCTTTATGGATTTTGCAAGAAACACGCTATAAATTATTGCCAAGAATGTCTAAAGTTAGATTCACGAACAAAGACCTCGACCCAACACTTTACTAGAAGTGTGAACCTTGATATTAGTGCAAAAAGAACACTTCTTGAAATTGACAAATAAAGATTCATTCCGCAAAACATGTAACAACATGCGCACATGCTCCATATGATCATCCAAGTTATGACTATAAACAAGTATATCATCAAAATAAACAACTACAAATTTTCCTATAAAAGCACACAAAACATGATTCATAAGGCTCAAAAATGTACTTGTGCGTTAGTAAGGCCAAAAGGTATAACTAACCACTCACACAATCCATGTTTTGTTTTAAATGCAGTTATTCATTCATCATCCTCTTTCATGCGGATTTGATGATAACCACTCTTTAAGTCAATCTTAGAAAAGATACAAGCACCATGTAATTCATCAAGCATATCATCTAACCCAGGAATGGGATGTCTATACTTTATAGTGATTTTGTTGACGGCACGACAATCAATGCACCTCCATGTTTTGTCCTTTTTAGGCACAAGTAAAACTGGAAATCCACACGGGCTTATGCTTTCCCTAATTAATCCTTTAGTCATCATTCTTCAACTTGCCTTTGCAGTTCCTTAGTCTCTTCAGGGTTGCTCCTATAGGCAGGCCGATTAGGAATAGGTAATGCATGAATGAAATCAATTTGATGCTCTATTCTCTAATTGGTGGTAATCTATGTGGGGTCTCTTCGGAAAATAAATCATCAAATTCCTATAACAAAGAGACAAAAGCACTAGGAAAAGAGGAATTAAGCTCATTAGCATTAAAATAGGCCTTTTTTTACATAAGTACAAACATGGTCTGATTGGCCAAGGAGGCTTTTTTCACCTCACACTCTCTTCTCTTTCCTTTCCTTTTTCTCACTTTTCACAACCTCACCTTTTTATGTTTTCTCTCATGCGCATACTCTCTTTCTTCTTCTTCTTTTTGTGAACTCATGCTCTCATTTTTTTTTTCTTTTCTTGCACACCATCACTCATGTGTTTTGTATTGGTCTCCTTTTTCATGTGCATTTGGTCTTCATACACCTCTTTGGGTGTCAAAGGAACAAGTGTAATAGATTTGGCATTCATTCTAAAAGAGTACTTGTTAGTAAAACCATCATGAATGACTCGTCTATCAAATTGCCATGGGCGGCCTAAAAGAATATGTCCAGCATGCATAGGCACCATATCACACAACACCTCATCCTTATACCTACCAATAAAGAAAGACACTAATACTTGCTTAGCAACTCTAATCGCACCATAATCATTCAACCATTTAAGCTCAAATGGCCTAGGGTGTTTAAAACTTGGCAAACATAATTTTTCAACAAGTTCTGTACTAGCCATATTAGTACAACTACCCTCATTAATTATCATGCTATATACCTTATCTTTGACTCGACATCTAATATGAAAGATATTGTCTCTTTGTACCTATTCCTCTTTTGTTTGCAAACTCAATGCTCGCCTTGCCACTAACATATCACCATGTTCTGCATACTCTTGGTCACTACCATCTTCTAAGGGTGGCTTCTCTTCTTCTTCGTCACTTTCGAACTTCACTTCCCTATTGTCCCTCATCATCATAGCTCTTCTATTTGGACATTGAGAAGCTATGTGGCCCATTCCCAAACACCTAAAATATTTAATATCTCTAGTTTTGGATGTTTGAGGAGTGATTTACATTACAATTTGTTGTGCCATCCACTTTGTAATCCTTGAAAGACTCAAATTTAGGCTTACAAACAGTCTTGTTATCCTTCTTCCAATTCAACTTCCATTGGGAAGTTGAGGTTGAATTAGTTTTGGCACTATTGCTCTTCAATTGTCTGTCAATCCTCATGGCCATATGTGACATATCCTCCATTTCCACATAGTGTTGAAGTTCAACCATATTAGCTATGTCTCGGTTCAATCCATGCAGGAACTTTGCCATTGTTGCTTCGCAACCTTATCCACATTAGCCCGAATAATTGCAATCTCCAGCTCTTTATACTATTCTTCAATACTCTTAGATCCTGGCACTAGACTTTGCAATATATTATGCAACTGTCTAAGATAATGTTAAGGAATAAAATGTCTCCTCATCACAGCTTTCATCTCCTCCTTTGTGGAAATAGGATGCCCTCGATTCCTCCTCCTACTTATCACAAGTTGGTCCTACCAAATAATAATATGATTAGTAAATCCTACAGCAACAAGTTTTACCTTTCTCTCTTCCGAGTAGTTGTGGCAATCGAACATAAGCTCCACTTTCTTTTTCCACTCATGATAAGACTCGAGATCGCTCTTTCCTTGAAAAGTTGGGATTTTCATCTTAATGTTTTCGAAATTCCCATTTACTCTCCTTGCTCCTCTTTCATAATTGTCAAATCTACCTCGGTTTACATTAGACCCACGTTCCACCTCTTCAAAGTTATCATCATCATATTCTTCATGGTCCATGTCATGGATGTACCTCGGCCTCCCGTTGTGTTGATTGAGATGCTTAGGCTGCCCCCTTTGGGAACTTGACTCCACCCTCTCCAACCTCTCATCCATGCTCTTGAACCTTATATTGAGCCGTTCCAAGATCCCTTGTATAACCTTCATGTACAATTTTAGGTCCACATCCTTTAGCTCGTCCTCCGCAATCCCTTTATCTTTACTTTAAGACATTATGTAAATCTGCAAAACAAAGAAATTTGTTGTTCCTCACATACTCCCTTATGTGTTTGCAGTAAAAAAAGGTCATACTCTCGTGTTTCGCACAAATCGGCTTTTACCCTCTTTTAGACTCACACACTCTTGCCTTTTTTCGCTCTAATTCTTTCTATAGTTCTTGTAAGTACTAATTATTTCTTAATCAAAATAGCCTTTTTAGAGCTTAATTGACACTACTCAAGATCTTTCTAAAGCTTAAGTAGCACGTTTTTAAGAAAATGGGTTCAAATGAAATGGTTAAGGTAAAAGTAAAATAACTAGTATGGTGTGAAGTTATGTTATATGGCAGCAATAAATGATAAACAAGAAAGCCTTAATAACTTGAATAAAATATCAATACTCATAAATGAAGAAATATAACAAACTTGGATTCTCTTTGATGAACTGAAACTTCTTTACTTTTTTTATTCTTTTCTTTTCTTTCTTTTCCCTGTGCTTTTATTTTTCTTTATTTTCTTTTCTTTGCTTTTCTCTTTCTTTTTTACCAATAACTAAATTGAAATAAATAAACTTGAATCAAAGAAATAAAGAATATGAAATTGAAGACCCAAATTTTCGAACTTGGTGAATGGATGATAGATGGCAGCTAGGTTTTCAAAGGAATGGGTGAAAGGAAAAAAAATTAAGGTTGTAGGATAGAAATTTTAACACACAAACAAGGAAGATATCAAAGGATAAATAGAACTTGATTTTGAGCCTTAGCTCTTATACCAAATGATGTGATTCTTGATGGATTTTGCAAGAAACACGTTGTGAAATTATTGCCCAGAATGTCTAAAGTTAGACTCATGAACAAAGTCCTCGATCCAACACTTTAATAGAAATGTGAACATTGGTATAGATAGGTTTTGGACGCCGCACTCAAGATTAGAAAGAAGGTCAGTGCTAAGTCTCAAAGAACGCCATAAGAACAAGTCTTGATAAGTTCATAAGTTCTTAGAAGAACCAAGAATTGCATTCTATCAACGGAACAATAATAAAAATATTCATTAACTTGAACCATTCGGCTATAGTGTGTTCAAATTACCAAAGATACAACCTTAACTTCCTTTACACGTTTAGGAAGAAACTAGAATAGGAAAATAAAAATCAAAGACTAAAAAGTTTCCTAAATAATAAAATAAGTAACTAGAGTGATTTAGGCAATCTTTGATATAGGAAGAATGGACTAAATCAATACCTAATATTTTTAAATAACTAAAAGGTGCCCTTGTTTCCTAAATAAAATTAGGTGGCTAGGTCAAGCTCACAAGCATGCACCTTCTTGTTTCATCTTTAAGCTTCTTTCCTTACTTCCTCTTTAAGAATTTGGCCTTCCCTTGTTCTATTGAGTAAAATTTCATCCACAACTTAAAGATTCATGCCCCGACATGTTGAATTATGTTAATAACAAGATTGGGCTTGATTAACTCTAACTCTTCATATGGCTTCGAAGGCTTGGCCCAAATATCTTAAATAAGACCATTTAAGGCCCCCCTTCATTCTCTTAGCTCTAGCTCATGTAATTCATCTCCCTTGATGAATAATAGATCACTTGGCCTTGGAACTTGATCTCCTTGACTTAGTTGGCTACTTGGTTCTTCGGGCTTTAGGGTTGCATTAATTCGGTTGCATGCGGTTTTTATAGAGTGAAAGCCCTCGTTCCATAAGAAGAAGAAATAAGAAGCTAAATATGATTAAATAAATAGAGAAATATGAATAAACTAAAGTCAAATCAAGAATTAGAGAGGAGTTGACTGGGAAATAATGCTCGTAGTCCCAAATTTTATGAGCCAGCTTAACAAAAATAAGGGTAAATTCACGTGGGCCTACCTAAAAACACTCCGATCCAAATCAGTTCATTGTATGCATTTCAAAAATCAAAGAGCTCGAATTTCAACTTGTATTATGCTTGGATTAATAAAAACAATATAATTTCTCATTTATGCGCATAGATTTATGGCTCATTCTACTTGATCATCGAGCTAAGGCCCAATACCATCGGTTAAGCTTGTCAATTGCGTTCATGTGATTCTTTATGCCAAACCTTGCATCATCAGGATTCCTCGTGCCTAGAGGAATAATGAAGGATGGAGATCCAATGGTACAAATCCTAAATCAGAATATTTGGGTGTGCCTCGATTATTGTCATTCCTTCTTTCCTCTAAAATATTCGTCCGTGATCATTCGAAGAATGATATCAACACATGATCAACTAATTTTTTTCTTCACATTCTTTGAAGCATTGGATCAATGCCTATGATTGCTGCTTCCACGTGGTTTCACTCAACACTCATGTTTATGCCCCAAATTAAACCAAACCATCATTCTAGATAGAGATTAGAAAGAGAGATATAATAGAGACAAACAAAATGAGAATATAGGTAGGATTTCAGATCTGGTAAGGAAAAATATCACAAGTTCTTTATTCATTTCCATACAGCTAGGTGTAAGGATCAAATCAAATTGATTTAAACACAAGAGTAGATAAAGAACACAAAAGAAAGGAAGGACACGACGGATAAGTCTATGCTTGGTAGTGCAAGTGTTGATAAGTCCATAAGGTTTTTGAAAGAACCCATAACTTGATTTTCTGCAATATAGAAAACTAAAATAATATCTAATTACTATCAAGTATTCGGTTGGATGCGGTTTTTATAGTGCAAAAGCCCGAATTCCATATAAGGAAGAAACTAGAAGCTAAATATGAATAAATAAATAAATAAAGATGAATAAACTAAAGTCAAATCAACAACTAGAGAGGAGTTGCCTAGTCAACAGCTCTCATAGTCCCAAACTTTATGAGCCAGCTTGATACGAACCAAACTAGCACAACAAATCCTATACTAACAAGGAGTCTTGATGATGCAAATCCTACTAGCTCAAGGAATTCTAATCCAATAAGGAGTCCTCACTCAACTAGGAATCCTAATCCTACAAGGATTCCTGATGATATTAGGAGTACAAGCAACGAAAGGAATCCTAGATCAACTAGGAGTCCTAGTTCGATTAAAATTACAAGTCAATGAGCTTATCCAAGACTATTGGGCTAATGACACATCAAGACTTGAAGAATTGGAATTAAGTTCAAGGCTCATTAATCTAATTCAGTTTATTGGGTTTAAATTAATTTAATTGGGCTTAAAAAGACCAAAGAAGTTGAATTGGAGCATATGAAGACTTTGGGCCTAACTTGGCTTATGTTGTGAGGCCCATCTCTATGACTTATGTAAATTAGGGTTATAAGTCTTATTTTGGGCGGCCACACATGTATTTTAACCTAACTAGGATTCTGCTTAAGTTATCTTTTTTAATTAGTAAGGTTATCCTTATTTTAGATGAGATGTAAATCCTTATTAGTTAAGATTTAGAGTTTTCTAAGGCCTCTATATAAGGCTAGTACGAATTTTGATGTAAAAGAAACTTGAAGTTGAATGATAATTGGTATTTTTACCGTAAAGCTTATTTGATTTGTCTTTGTGTTCTTGTTTGAATGCTAATCTTACTTATCAAGGAGTTCATCTATCCTGGTGGTCTACTTGGAATTGGTGCTTAATGGACTTAGTTTTCCTTAGGTTCTAATTCTTGATCATCTTTCTAAGAAATGTGTCTTCTAACCTTTCTTAGGGGTTGAACCGAATTGGTTCTTAGGGTTGTCATGTTAATGTGTTGGGGGTCTGCAATTCAGAAGGGGTTCTCAAGCTTATTTATGGAGGTTCCATATAACAGCTTAATGAAAAGGAGGGAAAATCTACGAGGGCCTACCTAATAACATCCCCACTCAAATTACTTCTTTATATGCATCCTAAACATCAAAACACTTGCATGCCCACTTGCATTACACTTTGATTAATCAAAACCAACATGATATCTCTCTACTATGCGTGGATTTACGTCTCGTCCGACTTGATTATCAAGCTAAGCCCTAATGCCATTGGTTAAGCTTGTCAATTACATTCCCATGATTCCTTACGTCAATCCTTGTGTCATCGTGAGTCCTCGTCCCTAGAGGAATAAGGAATGATGGAGATCTTAATAGTGCAAATCCTGAATCAAGATATTTGGGCATGCCTCAATTCTCGGTGTTCCCTCTTTCCTCCAAAAGATTCTTCCATGATCATTGAAAGAATGATATCAATACTCGATCAACTAATTTTGTTTCTTCACATTTGTCAAAGGATTGGAACGGTGCCTATGATTGTCGCTTCGACACACTTAAACTCAACACTCTTGTTTATGCTTGCCAAATAAAACCAAACCATAAAACAAGACATAGATTGAAAGAGATGAACAAAAGAAATGAACAAATGAGAACATAGTTTGGATTTTGGATTTGATGAGGAAACAAAATAGCAAATATTTTATTCTCTTCTATGTCTAAGCGTAAGGATCAAATCGAATTGATTTAAATAAAGGAGTAGACAAAGAACACAAAAGAAACGAAGGACATGAGCAATAAGTCTAGGTTCGTGATACGGATAGGCTAGCACAAGAAAAGCTTGAAGATGATGGGCTTGATGAGGAGCATGCAAGGAAAGCTAAGAATGCCAAATAAGGAGTAAGCTTCCAACAAGGCCCAATAACAAGGTCTAGAGCCAAGAAGTTGCAACAAGCCTTAAATGGTTATATACAAGATCGGGCTAGCAAGGAGAGTCCATTTGAAGGCACAGGATCCATAACTATTAAGGAACATCAAGATTAGGCTTTATTCAATCTATTGAAGGTTCAAGCCCATGAAGAACTAATTAAGGCCGAAATATGCTTGTAGGCCTTGATTTAGTTTTATTAAGTTTATTTATGGCAGAATAGTCTTTTTTCTATTAGTTCTATTCTAGGGTTAGTTTCAAGTCTATTTAATTTGAACCAAGTCGTATG
This sequence comes from Ricinus communis, assembly GCF_019578655.1. Classification (NCBI taxonomy): domain Eukaryota; kingdom Viridiplantae; phylum Streptophyta; class Magnoliopsida; order Malpighiales; family Euphorbiaceae; genus Ricinus; species Ricinus communis. The sequence continues at coordinate 15,962,730 of NC_063258.1, forward strand.
TTACTTTAGGTGTTGATTATTAATGATATTTTTTATTGTTCTAGCAACCTTTGCTTGAATTCTTGTATTCTTCTTGAATGCATTTAACATTTATCAAAGGTCTGACCTATCTTTGTGGCGTGCTAGGATTAGGGTTTAAAGAACTTAGTTTTCTTTAGGTTCTAATTCTATTGCTCAACTTTATAATATGATCTAGAGTGATCCTACGATTTGATTCAATTTATTAGTGGGTCTAGGTTAGTGATATACAAATTCATAACTATTAAAGTTCGTATATTCTATTCTTAAAGGTTCTTAACATTTAGTATTAGAGCTTTGGTTCTTGGAAATCAGATTGCATATCCTTGTCCTTTTAAGTTATTTAGTTCTTTCTTTAGGTTTTTGTGAAGGTATTTTGGCTTCTTGGAGATCTTGGAGTAGAGGTACGTTGTGTTCTTGATTTACATTATTATTCTTATTTTGTGTAATTTCATATTCAGATCTAGTGAAGTTTAACCTTGTGAGAACATACTTATTAGTGTGAAACACGAGTGAAGATCCCCATTATTTGAGGGTATACACATGAGGGATTGTGAGGACTTTAATTTTTTTTATTGTTTTAATTGTTTTTTCTAACATTTTATTGCAGCCATGTTAAGTGGTTCAAATGGTAGTAATGGTGGCAATGATAATGAGGCTAGGATGCAACAACTTGGTATTTCTTTGCCACAAATGTATGAGAATGAGAGATTACAACGAAACATAACTACTTTGAATGAGAGGTTGGAAAGATGTGAGTTAGATACAACGGAGATGACTAGATCTATGGAGGCTACCCAAAGAACACTTATAGATCAAATTGCAGCACTTGGAGGGAATAATGGTAATAGGCATAATATTGGAGTGGATGTAAGGCAAGGTGATCATAGACAAGAACCTATTGGAAATGATAGATATTATGATCAACTTTATAAGGATCACAATAACCCTGCATTCATAGGAGCTGGTAGAAGAGGATTTAGTGTAAATTATGGTGTGGGTATAGGAGCTAGGCAAAACCCTAACTTGGGTAGAGGTGGTAGCAATTATGGTGGTAATGGGTATGGTAATGATGATGTTGACTGAAACCTAGGTAGTATCAAACTTAGGATACCCAACTTTGCAAGTAAATCTAACCTTGAAGCCTATTTAGACTGCGAAAAAAGGGTTCATTATATCTTTGATTGTCACAATTTTTCAGATGAGAAGCAGATGAGATTGGTGGTTAATCATTTTAGTGACTATGCTATTATGTGGTATGAGCAGATGGTATTGAATAGGATTGAGTTACAACATTGTATGGAGATTGATGAGATGGTGTACATTTCCATTAAAGTGGAAAAGCAACTCAAACCTAGATGGCCAACAAAGAATGACTTCAAGGGTAGTTCTAGTTTCAAACCGAAATGGAATAGCACTTGGAAAGGAGGTAAACAAGATGATAATAAATATGTTTTGCAAGATAACAAAGCAGAAGGGAGTTCGGACACCAAAGTACAAACTAAACCCGAATTGAACAAAAGTAGAAATAGAGACATTAAGTGCTTCAAGTACATGGGAAATGGACACATTGCTTCCCAATGTCCAAATAAGCAGCTATGGTGGTTAGAGAGCATGGCGAGATTGAATCCAAAAGTGAGAATAGTGACAATAAGGAGGAAAAATTCCATAATTAGGAGATTGCGGTGATAATGGTGTTGAAGAGCCAATTAGGGGTGATCTTTTGGTTGCTAGGCATACACTCAGTACGCAAATGAAGGATGATGACGATATTCGGCAGCAAAGGACATATTTTCCACCAGGTGCCATGTATAAGGTAAGACTTGTATCCTTATCATTGATAGTGGAAGTTGTACTAATGTTGTTAGTATTACAATGGTTGAAAAACTAGGATTGAACTTGATGCCTCATCCTAGACTATATAGATTGCTATGGCTTAACAATTCTGGTGAGATTAAGGTGAATAAGTAGGTTATTGTACCCTTCATAACACAGATGAGGTGCTATGTGATGTAGTGTCAATGCATACAGGCCATATCTTGTTAGGTAGACCATGAAAATTTGATAGAAAAGCTCATCATGATGGCTTTCTTAATATGTATAGTTTTGTGAAGGAAGGGGAAAAAGTTACATTGACACCTCTTTCTCCTAAGGAAGTGTACAATGACTAAAGTAAATTAGAGAAAGAAAGGGTTGACATTGAAAATGGCAAGCGTGTTATTAAACCACCCAAGAATGGTAAAGATAGTGGTAATCAAGCAAGTGAGCAACCTAAATTGAAAATAGGTAGTTTTTTGGCTAAGGAAGGTGAGATTAGGCATGCATTGCATACGATAGGGTAGTGTTTTTGGTTACTTAGACAAATGTATACCTGAACACTGCTGACCTTGATCTTTCCTTCCCGAGTATGTTTGCTAATCTTTTGCAGGAGTTTGATGATGTTTTCCAGAAGAAATGCCAATTGTTTTACCACTAGAAAGGGGCATAGAACATCAAATCGACTTCATGTCAGGGGCTGCCATACCAAATAGACCAGCTTATAGAAGCAATCCCGAGGAAACAAAGGAGCTTCAATGGTAAGTGGTTGAGCTAATGACAAAAGGGTATGTGCGTGAGAGCTTAAGTCCTTTTGCGATTCTAGTAATTTTGGTTCCAAAGAAGGATGGCACATGGAGAATGTGTTTAGACTGTCGTGCAATTAACATAATAACGGTAAAGTATCATCATCCTATCCCTAAGTTAGATGATATGTTTGATAAGCTACATGGTGCATGTCTTTTTACTATCAGATTCACATGAAAACTGGGGATGAATGGAAAATGGCTTTCAAGGCCAATTATGGTCTATATGACTGGTTAGTTATGCTGTTTAGGTTAACAAATGCACCTAGTACGTTCATGAAATTAATGAACCATGTATTGCGTGAATTTGTTTGTAAATCTGTAGTTGTGTATTTTGATGACATCTTGATTTATTCTAAGAATCTTAATAATCATGTTTTTCATGTTAGATGTGTCTTAGAAGTTCTTAGGAAGGAGAAGCTATTTGGCAATCTTTAAATGTGTATTTTTTGTTTAGATCGAGTCATTTTTCTTGGCTTTGTAGTCATTCCTTGCTCCTCTAAGGACGATGACTCCTGATGATACAAGGATTGGCATAAGGAAATATGGGAGCCCAATTGACAAGCTCTTCCGGTGGCATATGAGAGCACATAAAATTTAGGACTACGAGAGTTGTTGCCCTGTCAACTCCTTTCTCATTCTTGATTTGGCTTTAGTTTATTTATCTTTCTGTAATTTATTTATTCATATTTAACTTCTATTTTATTCTTCTTATGGAATGAGGGCTTTCGCACTATAAAAACCACATGTAACTGAATACTTGAGGCTAATGAGCAAATTATTTCAGTTTTCTACCTTGCAGGAAATCAAGTTATGGTTTTCATGTTAATGTGTTGGGGGTCCGCAATTCAAAAGGAGTTCTCAAGCTTATTCATATCGGTCCCAAATCAACTTATTTCTTTGCAAGGTAGGAAACTAAAATATTCAATTGCATGCGATTTTCATAGTGCAAAAACCCTTATTCAGAAGAAGAAATTAGAAGCTAAATATGAATAAATAAGTAAAAGAAGATGAATAAACTAAAGTTAAATCAAGAATCAAAGAGGAGTTGACTGGCCAACAACTCTCGTAGTCTCAAGTTTTATGAGCCAACTTAACAAAAACAAGAGAAAATTCTTGTGGGCCTACCTAATAACACTCCGTTGCAAATTACATCATTATATGCATCCCAAACATCCAAATGTTTGCATTCTCATCATTCTTGCGAACGTACTCCCTAGGCGTGAAACTTAACGCGTTAGCTACAGCACTGCACGGGTCGATACGCACAGCGCCCAGTATCCATCATTTACGGCTAGGACTACTGGGGTATCTAATCCTATTCGCTCCCCTAGCTTTCATCTATCAGTGTCAGTGTCGGCCCAGCAGAGTGCTTTCGGCATTGGTGTTCTTTCCGATCTCTACGCATTTCACCGCTCCATTGGAATATCCCTCTGCCCATACCATACTCCAGCTTGGCAGTTTCCACCGCCTGTGCATCTAGATTAATTGAAACTAACATGATTTCTCCATTGCACGCTTGGATTTGCATCTCGTCCTTCTTGATCATCATGTCACACTCTAATGCGACTATTGAAGCTTGTCTCCCATGATTCCTTAACGAAAACAAGGCTAATTTCGCGTGGGCATACCTAATAAGACTCTGGCCCAATTTACTTCATTATATGCCTCTTAAACATCAAAACGTGTGCATTCCTGCTTGTATTAATGAAAAGCATCATGATTTCTCCCTTACAAGTGTGGATTTGCATCATCAAGTCATGCCTCAATACCACCGGTCAAGCTTGTCCCATGCTAATTTTTCCTTATTTTTGTTAAGTTGGCTCATGAAATTTGGAATCATGAAAGTTGTTGCCTAGTCAACTACTCTCTGGTTCTTGATTTGATTTTAGTTTATCCATATTTCTTTATTTATTTATTCAAATTTATCTTCTAGTTTCTTTTTCTTATGGAATGAAGGCTTTAAAATATAAAAACTACATGCTACTTGAGGCAAGTTAGCATATTATTTCAGTGCAATAGCTTGTGGGAAATCAAGTTATCGGTTCTTTTAAGAACTTTTTGTACTTGTCAACACTCGCGCTAATAAAAATAGACTTTCCGCTCACGTCCTTTCATTTTTTTGCGTTTTTTATCTGCCCTTGTGTTTAAATGAATTTGATTTGATCCTTACGCTTAGTTGTATAGAAGAGAACAAAGCACCTGTGATTTCTTTCCTTATTGGATCCAATATCTTACCTATTTTCTCATTTTGTTCATTTCTTTTATGCATCTTTCTAATCTTTGTCTAATATAATGGTTTTATTTTATTTAGGGAGCATAAGTACGAGTGTTGAGTGAAAGCGCATGGAAGCGGCAATCATAGGCACCGATCCAATGCCTAGTATGGATTTTCAAGTTCATTGATTGATTAATGATTAATATATTTTATGGATTTATACCCTATTCTTAGTTCTTGTTTAGAGCTGATGTATTACACATGTTTGCTTACATATTATTGTGCATTTTCTTAGCATTTATTGTGTTGCTATTCCAAGATCACCTGTGTTTTATGTCCCTTTGTATTCTAGGAGATTTTATAGGTCTATCATCAGTACTCGAGCAATTTTAAATAAAATCCAGGCGAAACCAGACCTAATCAGAGGCGTTTGACCTTGGGTTGACTTTTGAAAAGTCAACACGGCCCATGTTTGAGCCCGTGCAAAAATTCCAAGCTGTGTAACTTAAGCACTTTGAAGTAACACGGTTTCCGAGGGTAACACGCCCTAGAGCACGACCCATGTTCGCTAACATGGGCAAGAACACACCCTTGAGACATTCGAGAACATGGCCCGTGTTGGTAACACGGGCCAGAACACGCCCTTGCTCGATTCAGTTCATTCTTTCAAGAAACTTGTGGACTTATCAACACTTGGACTAGTGAGCATAGATTTATCCCTCACGTCCTTCCTTTCACTTGTGTTCTTTATCTATGCTTGTGTTTAAATCAATTTGATTTGATCCTTACACTTAGCCGTATGGAAGAGAATAAAGAACTTGTGATTTCTTTCCTTATGGACAACCTGTATTTCCTTCTCGAGCTTCACCGATGCCTTGAGATCCTAAAATATGACATATATTTGGTCAAAAATATACCTACAATAAGTGTTTACGCTTGGTATGCAATTAGTATATTTTCAGGATATGCTCTTTATATGTGTAAGCTTAACATTTATGCACAATTCTTTCCTATTGGACAGCTTGACCTTGCTAGACCTGAGAGTCAATAACTTTCACTACAGAATTCTAAATTAGTTGATTCCTTTTTTCTATAAAACTAGACACATAGGGCTCTAACATATACAAATTTTATCATAATATAAGGTCTAAAAAATTAATGGTGAATTTTTGAATCCAAACTTATGCTCTGCAAAAAAATAATTTGAGCAAGTCTCATTCGGTTTAGAATTTCTCAAGTTACACAAGTCCAATTGAGAAATCCTATTCCAGAAACTTCATTAACATATAAAGGAACAACTTTCATGTTTTAAACTTCATCTAGTTTGGCCTCTAAAGTCCGCATACTATTTGGGAAACACTGGACTGCCTACAGACAGAGCAAACAGAATCAACCTCACTCCAAGGGCGATTTCCCATTACACACATATTATTTTATTAAATTGCATCATATGGTTTTAGATAACATAAAAAGGAAGAAAACTCATGTTTAACAATTTGTCTAATTCAGCCCCTAAGGGTCTCATATTTTATTAAACAAAGGAAAACACCATGCAGTAGATAAAATTTAACCAGTCCCAATCAAAGAAGAATTTCTCATATAATTGTTGTGAAATAGAATTTAGGGACTATGAAATCACTTCACACCATATAATCATATAATTTGAATTATAATATAGAATAAAAATAAGTAACTTACCCAAATCATTAGTTGAAATCAACAAAATTTAGGTTTAGGAGTTTGAGAGAAAAAGGGAAAGGAATTAGATATAGATTTTTTTGTTTTTTTTATACAGGAGTTATAGCTTAATAACGAGATACACTAGAGTTTTCTAGTGTTTCTTTTTTCACAAGATAAGGACACTCCCATACACATCCACTACCTCCATACACATCCACTATCTTATATTTATATTTATTATTATTATTATTATTATTATTATTATTATTATTATTATTATTATCATCATTCTTTTTGTTATATTTTAATCAATTTTCAAATAAAAGTCCAAATCAATCTATATAAATGAGTCAACTAGATTCAATTCCTTATATATTTATCTATTGACTCAACTTTTAATTTTATAATACCTCAAATACATCCTATATTACACATACTAAAATATGTCATTGCAATGCTATGACAGCCTGGCCGGGAGAAGTGGTCCAACAAGGGTCGGAAGTGGACGTCGGGGCAAAGATAAGATGCCCGGACAAGGAGCGGCTTTTGGCAGGATTCTAGGATGGCAGCATTCTAAGGTACAAGTACATGAATTACTTGAATTGCACATCAAAATGGAGCGGGGAATGATCTATAACATATATGTAAAAATTTGGAACTAATCACATGAGCCGCCTTTTGGTTGTTTTGCTGTAGAGTTATAGGAACTCCAAAGTTAAACGTGGTTCAGAGAAATTCCAGGATGGGGGACCTCTTTGGAAGTTCTCGAACCCGCTAAAAAGGCAAAATCATGAGGCTAGTAGGGGACCAAAGTGGACAATATCTCATGTGATTTGGTTCTGGGTCGTTTCAAATGGTATCAGAGCAGGACCCCTCTAGTAGATGTGTGGTTTGAGGATGAACCGGGCGGAAGCTGGTGGGTATGTGACAGCCTGGCCTGGAGAAGCGGACCGACGAGGGCCGAAAGTAGACGCTAGGGTAAAGATAAGATGCCCGGACAAGGAGCGACTTCTGGCAGGCTTCTAGGATAGCAACACTTTAAGGTACGGGGGTATATGAATGAATCGAATTGCACATTGAAATGGGACGGGGAGTGATAGATACCATATATGTAAAGAGTTGGAACTAATCACATAAGACACATTTGGTTGCTTCGCTGTAGAGTTGTAGGAACTCTAAAGTTAAACGTGCTTGGTTCAGAGAAATTCCAGGATGGGGGACCTATTGGGAAGTTCTAGAACCCACCAAAGGGACAAAACTGTGAGGCCAGTGGAGAGCCAAAGCGGAAAGTATCTCATGTGATCTGGTTCCGGGACGTTACAAATGCACTTTGACAAATACAAAATAAATGAAAGATGTGGAATCCATATAATCAAATGGAATGATTTGAGATGCATATGCTTAAGTGTATTTTATGAAATACATGCAAATTTAAATAAAGTGCTTGTGGTTATTGTAACACCCCCATCACATGCTAACCAATAAACATTAGCCAGGAAGCATACAAGCGTCGTAGAATATATACTACAGGTAGATAGGTCAATATGTAGGTTGTTAAGAATCCAGACACAAGGTTATTAACATATAAACATATGATTATACTTAAACATCATTTAACAAGTATTACAAACATCTTCTTATGCCTTATAAGGCATACTTCCATATATATCACATAACTGCATACAAAAATGCATCAGGAGGAGACTTCACAAAACTGGCCCAACTTGGATGTAATCGCTAAAAGCTAGACTTCACATACAACCAACGGATGCACTACTATTTACAAACCTGAAAAGAAAATTTTTGGAGAGGGGTGAGCCTCTAGCTCAGTAAATAAATAATCAACATAATCTATATCACATACACTTAATACAATTTCCACCTAATCACATAACTTTCCATGATATTCATAGTTTAGGTATAAAGTCATACCATTCTACTCAATTCATTACAACCATCATAGAAGAAATACAATTCAACAATTATGGTTAGTTCTCACGGCTTGTGGATCCCCTTTAATGTGCTGCTCCGCCTCATCCTCACATATCACACACGTAAGCTCGCCCTCATCACACATTATACACTTCTATAGCCTCTCTAGGCTTTAGCCTCCCAAGGCTTTATATATATATTTTTTTTTCACAGGGGAATCCACCATTCACATGCACATATGCACTTAACATCACAATTCAATCATTTCACTTATATCATATTTCCAGCAATAACAATTGTTCCACTCAACACCAATCATTTCCATCTCGTACCATTCAAACATAAACAATATTAAGCAAACGCAACCATTTGCGGAACATTTGATTAAATATATGAACATAGCAAATATTAACTATTTACTTACTCAAAATATACTTATTCCTTTAGCATATAAGAACCTCCTTTCTCCACAACTTCCTTTCCAGGCCTTTGAGTACCTGTCAACACATTCATCAATTCACATTTCATGCATATTACAAATATTCATGTAAATGCGAGTTCTAATGCATTACAAGATCATCCCCTCTCTAATTCATAGGTCTAACTCTTCCTCTAAGACTCTCAATTACTGTTTTAATATCCTATAAACATTTCCCATCTAGTTAAATACCAATTTAACTCAAACTAACATCAATAAATTGCATAAAACTAATCTCCAACATTTCTGTTTTCTAGAAAGAATTTAGTACCAAGGTATATTTATTGCTGGGAAAAATTGGCTTAATACAAAAATCTCATATTAAATAGACATATCCATTTATGCGTCTAGTTTCATCTCTAAGAAGAATTACTCAATTCTGACTTCTATAGATTTAATTATTTTCAAATTACTGAGCAAGGGTCATACAGCTAGTTGTACCCGAGCAGCAATCTGTTTGCTCAATTTAAGCATCCAAACCGGCAAAAATAGCAAAATCACAAAACTACAAAGTTATAGACGACTCTTTAAAATTTCCATAGACACCAATTAAGCTTAATTTGGACTTATATAACCCATGTTATGCCTAAAATACAGAATATCAAGGTTGCTGGAATTTTGACAGTTTTCTATCTTAACATACTTAAACTTAAATCAAGCTTAATCTTTATGCAATCATTCAATACTCTACTAATTCATGATAATCAGACCTTTAATTAATCAATGAGAGCATCAAATGAAGTTTTTCCAATTTGTAATCAAGAACCCTAATGACAAATTAATAACACTCAAGTAACAACTTACCAATTTCAGCTTTTGGGTTGCTAATATGCTTAAATCCTTTAGCTTTAGCTTGGCTCCTTCAATAGTTGGCAAAATCCTATCTTAATCTTAAGTTTTTCTAGGTATTCCACTCCTCTCTCTTATTCCAAATTTTGTGTTTTTGGCCATGAACGAATTTTAGAGAAATGAAGAGGTAAAATGAGCTTGCTCATGGTTCCAATTTCCAATATTCCTCTCTTAATGCCACCACCTACTAAACTATTTTTATCACCCTAAATTAATTCTTACTAACCATATATAGGTACTAACTTTTAATTGTATCTTTTAAGTCCAATCTATTTACCCAACCTTCAACTATTGGTTCAATTAAGTCTTAAGGCTTAATACACATAACCCAAGTACTTAATCAACTTATCTAAATTAATAATCTAATATCATGCTTCTTATTCTCTACTTATAATTAATATATATATGTTCTCATAAAATAAAAATATCATTGATATACCATCATATGCCCAATGATTAAATGTAAATGCACATAATATAGATGATGAGAAAATGCAGGCGTTACAGTTAAGCTCAAGGATATTACACTTTCGCACTATAAAAATCGCATGCAAACGAATATTTGAGGCTAGAGAGCCTATTATTTCAATTTTCTACCTTGTAAGAAATCAAGTTATGAGCTGTTTAAAGAACTTTATAGACATATCAAGCTTCGCGTTAGAGAATATAGACTTATCGCTCATACCCTTCCGTTCTTTTATGTTCTTTTTCTACCCTTATTTGATCCTTACCCTTAGTTGTTTGAAAGAAAACAAAGAACTTGTGATTTGTTTCCTTATAGGATCCAAATCCTACCTATGTTCTCATTTTGTTTGTTTATTTTGTGTGTCTCTTTCTAATCTTTGTCTAATATGATGGTTTAGTTTTATTTGGTGAGCATGAACACAAGGGTTGAGTGAAAGCGCATGGAAGCGGCAATCATAAGAACCGATATAATGCTTGTACAAATGCAAAAAAGGATAATTAGTTGATCAAGTATTGTTATCATCCCCTAATGATCACAGACGAATCTTTTGGAGGAAAGAAGAAAATACGAGAATTGAAGCACGCCCAAATATTATGATTCAAGATTTGCACCATTATTCTAGGCTAGATGACTCTTGATCATACAAGCATTGGCATAAGGAATCATTTGGAACGCAATTGATAAGCTTCACTGGTGGCTTTTGAGTTTAGCTTGATGATCAAGCAAGACGAGACGTAAATCCGCACAAATATACTCCACAAGAAAATGATCAATCTACTTGAATGTCTCTTAAGCATGTATTCTATACAAGAACAGAAAGACAAAAGCAAAATGCTTTTAGGTTTAATAACCAATTATCATTCAAATTCAACTTAATAATAAGGATTTACATCCATCTAGGATAAAGATAACCTTCCTAACAAAAATGGATGACTACAGAAAGTCCTAGTTACTTGAAAATATGTTTAGTTTTATTTAGGGAGCATAAACACTGTTATTGAGAGAAAGTGCATGGAAGCAGCAATTACAGACAACGATCCAATGCTTAAATGAATGCAAAAAAAAAATTAATTGATCGAGTGTTCATATCATTCTCTAAATGATCGTAGATGATTCTTTTAGAGGAAAGAGGGAAAGATGAGAATCAAGGCATGAACAAATATTCTGATTTAGGAATTGCACCATTGGAATCTCCATCATTCTTTATTCCGCTAGGCACAACGAAACATGATAACACAATGATTATCTTAAGGAATCATGGAAATACAATTGATAAGCTTGACCAGTGGCATTGGGGCTTGGCTTTAAGATCAAACAAGATGAGATGTGAATCCATACGAGTAAGATAGAAATCATAATGTTATCATTGATCCAAACATAATATAATAAGGAATGTGAGCTTTTTGATCTTTAGGATGCATGTAATTAAGTAAGTTGGTTTAGAGTGTTATTAGTTAGGTCCGCATGAGTTTCCCCTTGTTTTTATTAAGTTGGTTGATAAAATTTGGGATCTCTACCATTCCTTGTTCCTCAAGGCACGAGGACTCTTGATGACATAAAGATTGCTGTAAGGACTAGTTATAGTCCCAAATTTGATGATCAAGCAGGACGAGATGTAAATCGATGCGCATAAAGGAGAAGTCATGTTGTTTTCAATAAACCCAAGCATAGTACATGTGGAAATACGAGCATTTAATTTTTCGGGATGCATATAATAAAGTTATTTGGGGCGGAATATTATTAAGTAGGCCCATGCGAATTTTCCCTTATTTTTGTTAAACTAGCTTATAAAATTTAAGACTACAAAAGTTATTGACTAGTCAACTCCTCTCTCGTTCTTAATTTGACTTCAGTTTATTCATCTTTTATTTATTTATTCATATTTAGCTTATAGTTTATTCTTCTAATGGAATAAAGACTTTCGTACTATAAATATGAATGCAGTCGAATACTTGAGGCTAATGAGCATATTATTTCAATTTTCTACCTTATCGGATATCAAGTTATGGGTTCTTGTAAGAACTTTATGGACTTATCAACACTCGTGCTAGCGAGCGTAGACCTATTCCTCATGTCCTTCCTTTCTTTTGTGTTCTATATATACTCCTATGTTAAAATTAATTCAATTTGATTCTAATTCTTAGCCGTATCGAAGAGAACAACGAACTTGTAATTTCTTTCCTTATCGGATTAGAAATCCAAATTATGTTCTTATTTTGTTCGTCTCTTTTCTGCCTCTCTTTCTAATCTTTGTCTAATATGATGGTTTAGTTTTATTTAGGGAGCATAAACACAAGTGTTGAGTGAAAGCGCATGGAAGCATCAATCATAGGCACTGATCCAATGCGTGTACAAATGCGAAGAAAGAAAATTAGTTGATCGAGTATTAATATCATTCTTCAGATGATTGTGGACGGATTTAATAAGGAAAGAGGGAACAATGAGAATCGAAGCATGCCTAGATATTTTTATTCATGATTTGCACCATTGGGATCTCCCTCATTCCTTGCTTCTCTAAGGATGAGGACTTCTGATGACACAAGGATTGATGCAAGGAATCATGGGAGCATAATTGACAAGCTTGACCGGTGGCATTGGGCCTTTGGTTGATGATCAAGCACGACAAGACGTAAATCCATGCTCGTAAGGGAGAATTCATGTTATCTTTGCTTATTCCAAGTATAATACAAGCCAAAATTTAAGCGCTTTGCTATTTGAAATGCATGTAATGAAGTATTTTGGATCACAGTGTTTTTATGTAGGCCCACGTGAATTTACCCTTATTTTTGTTAAGCTGGCTCATAAAATTTGGATCAAATTTATCGACACTTGCGCTAACGAGCATAGACTTATACCTTATGTCCTTCCTTTCTCTTGTGTTCTTTATTTTCCCTTATGTTTAAATCAATTCGATTTGATCCTTATACTAAGCCGTATGAAAGATAACAAAGAACTTGTGATTCCTTTCCTTATCGGATCTGAAATCCTACTTAAATTCTCATTTTTTTACTTCTTTTGTGTCTCTCTTTCTAACCTCTGTCAAGTATGATGGTTTAATTTTATTTGGGGAGCATAAACACGACTGTTGAGTGAAAGCACATGGAAGCGGTAATCATAGGCATCGATCCAATGCTTCGACGAATGTGAAGAAAAAAATTGGTTGATCGTGTATTGATATCACTCTACGAATGATCACGGACGAATCTTTTGGAGGGAAAAGGGAACGACAAGAATCGAGGCATGCTCAAATATTCTAATTTGGGATTTGCACCATTAGGATCTCCATCCTTCCTTGTTCCTGTAGGCATGAGGACTCCTGATGATGCAAGGTTTGGCGTAAAGAATTCTGGGCATGCAATTGACAAGCTTGACCGATAGCATTGGGCCTTAGCTTGATGGTCAAGTAGAACGAAATGTAAATCCATGTGTGTAAGTGAGAAATCATGTTATTTTTTATTAATCCAAGAGTAATATGATAGGCTATTTGTGTAGCTAAAATCTAAGGCAGTGAACCTATCGATGCAGACTAACACAAATGGTGAGTATCAAGGTCGTATTCTCGAGAAAGGGTGATCCTAGATCTATTGCAGTGTCTTATGTTATCTAACCTAAACAAAATTGATGAAGTATTATGGTATGATTAAATATGAACAAAATAATTAACTAAGTGTCAAATAATCTGAAAGGATTTAGGAAAATTCTCGAAGGAAAAAGCAAACCCTAATTGCAATTACCCCTGGACGAATTCTTAACTGAATTCGGTCTCCCTCTCGAGATAACCGAATTCCTAAACCTAATAACCTAAATTTGGAATCTCTTCCTAACGATCGATTATTCGATTAGCATTAAGGTTTAACCTGCCTCTATTAAGCTTTGTTAATTCTTAATCCGGCTAGTCAATTACCCTTATCTCTAAGTGATCATTAACCAATTCTTACTATTCAAATTTCTAATTACTAAATGAATTTCTAAATTACATAAAGTAATCTAAATACTACAACTCACAACGTCTCATGAATAAAGTGATTTCTCATTAATAATGAAAGCAAGAAGAGACAAGCATTGATAATCAAAATCTTATAAGCATTAAAATCAATCCAACAACATAGGAACCCAAATGGGTTTGACAAATTTAGTTACTCATACTAATAAGCAACAAAAAGTAAAGAATAGATTTAGAAAAGTAAATTGAAGGCATGTACACCCTTCTTCTTCAAGTTGGATGAAAAAATCCTAAATTCCCAATTCAGAATAGTAAACCCTAATTTCCCTCTTGAATGCTCCCAAATCTTGTCTTGATCTTCAATTTGGTGTTAAAACAATTGTAATCCTTCCTTCTATAGATAAAATGATCTTCTAAGGTCGAGTATTAAGTCTGGAATAAGATGATTTAAGCTTGTATATGTGAAATCAAGTCAGAAAATCGAACCCTAATTCAGCAAATCGTTTTTGCCTATATAATTCCTTCAACACGGCCGTGGTCAAGCCCGTGTTGATCAGCATGGGCGGTATCCAGGCCGTGCTGGACCTCTGCATTCCGCAACTCGCGATTTCTTCCAGTTCGTGCCCTAGCCGGTGTTGAGCCACCACGGGCCGTGGTGGCTTCGGAAACCGTGCCAAAATGGCACTCTTGAAGGGCAACTATTTGATGGTTCAGCACGACCGGAGTCCAGGCCATGCCTAACCTTGGAATGCTAGTCCTTGCTCAACTTGATGGATTTTGGTCTGTAATTGTGTGTATTTCCTTTGATTATCGATAATGTCCCTCGATAATGACCTTAAACGTGAAAGGAACTAAAACACAGGTGATTCTGGCATAAAACGAGATAACTATGCACAAAAATGTAAACAATTGGGCATGTAAATATGTATAAAATGATGCATATCATAATACAAGCTAGAATTCAAACTCTTTGATGTTTGAAATGCTGATAATGAAGTAATTTTGGTCAAAGTGACATTACGTAGGCCCACGCAAATTTTCTCTTGTTTTCATTAAGCTGGCTCATAAAATGGGACTACGAGAGTTGTTGCCCAGTCAACTCTTCTCTCCTTCTTGATTTAACTTTAGTTTATTCATCTTTATTGATTTATTTATTCATATTTAGCTACTAGTTCTTCCTCTTATGCTCACATTGTCGCTTGTATTACGCTTGGATAAATCGAAAATAACGTGATTTCTCCCTTACACATGTAGATTTACGTCTCGTCCGACTTGATTATCAAACTAAGCCCCAATGCCACTGTTGAAGCTTGTCACATGCGTTCCCAGGATTCCTTATGCCAAACCTTGTGTCATCAGGAGTCATCGTGCCTAGAGGAACAAGGAAGGATGCAAATCCTAATAGTGCAAATCTTAAATTAGAATATTTGGGGATGCTTCGATTCTCGTTGTTCCCTCTTTCCTCTAAAAGATTCGTCTGCAATAATCTGGAGAATGATATCAATACATGATCAACCAATAGTCTTTCTTCACCTTCGTTGAAGCATTGGATCAATGCCTATAATTAGTACTTCCACAGGCTTTCACTCAACATTCGTGATTATGCTCCCCAAATAAAATCAAACCATCATACTAAACAGAGATTAGAAAGAAAGACACAAAAGAAACAAACGAAATGAGAATATAGGTAGGATTTGAGATCTGATAAAAAAAGAAATCATAAGTTCTTTATTCTCTTCCATACAAATAAGTGTAAGGATCAAATCAAATTGATTTAAACACAAGGGTAGACAAAGAACACAAGAGAAAGAAAGGGAAATATAAGTCTATGCTCGCTAGGGCAATTTTTGATAAGTCCATAAAGTTCTTGAAAGAACCCATAACTTGACTTTCCACAAGGTAGAAATTGAAGTAACATGCTCATTGGCCTCAAGTATTCGGTTGCATGCGGTTTTTATAGTGCAAAAGCCCAAATTCCACATAAAGAACAAACTATAAGCTAACATTGAGTAAATAAATAAATAAAGATGAATAAACTAAAGTCAAATCAACAACTGAAGAGGAGTTGACTAGTCAACAGCTCTCACAGTCCCAAATTTCATGAGGCAGATTGACAAAAATAAGGCAAAATCTGTAATGGCCTACCTAATAACTCCATGACTCAAATTACTTCTTTATATGCGTATCAAACATCAAAATTCTTGCATTTCCACTTGTATTTCACTTGAATTAATCAAAACCAACATGATATGTCTCTAATGCGTGTGGATTTACACTAATCCTTGTGTCATCAGGAGTCCTCGTGCTTGAAGGAATAAGGAATAGTGGAGATCCCAATGGTGCAAATCCTTAATCAGAATATTTAGGCATGCCTTGATTCTCGTCATTTCCTCTTTCCTCTAAAGTATTCCTCTGTAATTATTCAAAGAATGATATCCATACTCGATCAACTAATTTTCTTTCTTCTCATTTGTCTAAGCATTCATCAGTGCTTATGCCTTGATTCTCGCCAAATAAAACCAAACCATCTTATAAGATAGAGATTAGAGAGAAGGACATAAAAGAAACAAACAAAATGAGAACATAGGTAGGATTTCATATCCAATAAGGAAAGAAATCATAAGTTCTTTATTCTCTTCCATACAGCTAAGCATAGGCATAAAATCGAATTGATTTAAACACAAAGGTAGACAAAGAATAAAAGAGAAAGGAAGGACGTGATAGATAAGTCTATACTCACTAGTGCGAGTGTTGATAAGTCCACAAAGTTCTTGAAAGAACCCATAACTTGATTTCCCATAAGCTAGAAAACTAAAATAATATGTTCATTAGCCTCAAGTATTTGTGATGTGATTCTTGATGGATTTTGTAAGAAGCACATTGTAGAATTGTTTCCAAGAACATCTAAAGGTAGATTCACAAACAAAGACCTTGACCCAACACTTTACCAGAAGTGTGAACCTTGGTATAGAAGGGTTTTGGACGCCACACTCAAGATTAGAAAGAAGGTGAGTGATAAGTCTTAAAGAACGCCACAAGAACAAGTCTTGATAAGTTTACAAGTTCTTAGAAGAACCAAAAATTCAATTTTCTAAATGGAACCAATAATAAAAATATTCATTAACCTGAACCATTCGGCTATAGTGTGTTTAAATAGCCAAAGGTACAACCTTACCTTCCTTTACACGTGTAAGAAGAAATAAGAATAGGAAAGTAAAAATCAAAGACTAAATTAGAAGCTTCCTAACTAACAAAATAAGTAACTAGAGTGATTTAGGCAAGGTCTGATATAGGAAGAATGGACTAAATCAACATCTAATATTTCTAAATAACTTAAAGGGGTGGCTGCCCTTGTTTACTACACAAAATTAGTTTCTTAGGTCAAGCTCACAAGCATACACTTTCTTGTTTCCTCTTTAAGCTTCTTTTCTTGCTTCCTCTTTAAAAATTTGGCCTTTCCTTATTCATTTGAGTAAAATTTCGCCCAAAACTTAAGGATTCATTGCCCGACATGTTGAATTGGGTTAATAACAAGATTGGGCTTGATTAACTCTAGCTCTTCATATGGCTTCGAAGGCTTGGCCCAAATATATTGAATAAGACCATTTAAGTCTCTCTTCATTCTCTTGGCTCTAGCTCTTGTAATTGGGCCTCCCTTGATGAATAATGGATCACTTAGGCTTGGAATTTGATCTCCTTGACTTAGTTGGCTACATGGTTCTTTGGGCTTTGAGGTTGCATCATTCCCCCCCTCTTCAACAAGATTTGTCTTCAAAATAGAACCTACATCAAAGAGAGTTAAATCACCAACATTGAGAGTAGCACTAACATTATACTCACCGGGTAAATCAAGTTGTAGGCATTATCATCAATCCTTTCAACCACTTGAAAAGGACCATCTTCCCTTGGGAGTAATTTAGAATGCCTTTACGCGGGAAACCTCTCCTCTCGCATATGCACCCAAACCCAATATCCAGGCTTAAAAATTACTTCCTTTCGCCCTTTGTTAGCTTAAGTATTATATTGCTCCATGATGTGCGTAAAATACATACATCTAAATGGGGTTTTTAAGATTGATTTTATGTATATTTGGATGTGAATTGGTCCCAACACTCACCCTATGTGTCTGTTTGTGTGCATTAGGTCCAAAAGAAGCCAAAGTATGATAAAGGGAAGAATTGGAGCATAATTGGATGTCAAAGCTGCCGAAACAAGCTAAGTATGCCCATGAGGAAGGTCAACACGGACACAGCCACCAACACGGCCGTGTTGGATGCAACAAACATCAAAGAAAAAAAGGTTTTTAGGGAGCATGGCCACAGAGAGTAACATAGGCATCAACACCAAAACGTGTTGGGAACACGGGCATCAACACAGCCATATTCATGGCAGCTGGTCGAATTCATTTAAAAAGAAAGAAAAGAAAAAAAAGGAGGAGGTTAGGGTTAGAACGTCCCAAACCCTAATATTTCTCTCTCTAAGGGTTTTCTGAGCTGAAACCAAGAGAAAAGGAGACTTGGATCAAGGTTTCAATCAGATTCCCTTCGAAGATTGAAGATTGGGCAACTTTCGTCGATTGGTTTTCAAATCGAGTAAGAGGAACAAGGATCGATTCAAGATTGAGCAAGAGGAATTGGGGCTGTTTACTCTCATCCAAGGGTGTAATCGGGTTTTCTCTACCTTTACTCATTGTTGTAATTGAATTCTTGTGTATTTTGATAATGAACATGATTAGCTAGATGGATTAAATCCATTGGGATTTCTTTACTATGTTGGCTTAGTATTATATTGTTGGATTGTGTTGGATTAGTTTTGTATTCTTCTTGCTTTCAGTATTAATAAGGTAATGCATTATTCATGAGACGTTGTGAATTGTGTGTTTAGATTGCTTTGTGTGATTGAGAAGTCCGTTTGGCAATTGGAATTTTGAATAGCAAGAACTGGTTAATAATCGCTTAGAGATAAGGATAATTAACTAGCCGGATTAAGAATTAACAAAGCTTAATAGAGGCGGATTAAAGCTTAATGCTAATTTAAGAATCAATCGTTAGGAAGAGATTCCAACTTTAGGTTATTAGATTTAGGAATTCGGTTATCTCGAGAGAGAAACCGAACTCGGTTAAGAATTCATCCACGGGTAGCATAATTAGACTCACCAATCCTTTATCTTTTGTTTGATTGCCAACTAGTTTGGATTCCCTTTGGGTTTATCTTCTTGTCTTGATTATTTCGTTTATCAATCACTCTTGCATCTCCCTTAGGACTTAGCTTGTAGCTATTAGTTAGTTTAGAAATTATTTATCGCTAATTTTAGGTTAATATAACAAAGAACAAAGGAGTAACTCTGGGCTTTTACTTTCTCGAGGAATACGACCTTGATACTCACCATTAATGCTAGACTGCATCGATAGGTACACTGCCTTAGATTGTAGCTAACACAAGTAGCACACATCAAGTTTTTGGCGCCGTTGCCGGGGAATTGTTTGAAAACTAGAGTGAAATTTGCTATTTGTTAATTTAGCCAATTTCTTTTTCTTCCTTTTCTTATTATTTTATGATTTTTATTTTATTTGTTTATTTATTTTATTTTATTTGTACATATTTATTTAGTTTAAGTTTATGATTCAGATAGTGAATGATAAGGAGGTTCAATGCTAAACTCAAACTCTTTGTATGACGCATTGGAAAATGGGATTAGGAACCAAGAGAGTGCTAAAAATTGGGATACCCGTGCATCTTTAGAAGCTCGAGTGGAATCATTTTGCAGGGCTACCGATCAACTCTCCACTCCTATCCTTTCATCTCAAGTTTTTTTGTGAATTTTGTTGTGGTTTACATTTGAGTAATGATTGTCCATTGTATAGTGATGTTGCTCATTGTTCTTATAACTATGAACAGATGAATTATACGAGAAGTTGGCCAAATGACTCGTATGGAAGCACCTACAATCAAGAGTTGAGCACTCATTCACCCATTGGATGGAGCTTAGATGGCAAAAAACCACCAGAATTTCAGCAGCCCAATATTGCACCATCAACTCAAGGTGAAGAGTTAGTTTTAGAGGAGCTGATGACGAGGTTCATTGCAAGTCTTGAGGATAGATTCCAACAAACAGAGAGGATACTTGAAGATCAACAAGCCTCGATTAACAACATAGAGCATCAAGTAGGCTTAATCTTCAAGTTACTAGCTGAAGAGCAATTAGGAACTCCATCAAACGCTACTGAATCCGAGGAACACTTGAGCGCCGTCACTTTGCGTTCAGGTGAGAATTTTTCTGGTTTATCTACTATGTTTGATGATGATGCTTCTGTGCAGGACGATTTCGTGAACATGGAGATAGAACCAGAAAAGGAAGAGGCAAACATGATTCATTTAAAAGACTATCAACAGGAATGTACAGTTGATGATGCTGAGTTGCAGTTAGAGGAATTATTGGTAGATTTTCCACAAGTCCCTTCGATGATGGAAGATGAGCACGAGTTATCCAATGAAGAAGTCTTGGAGGAGCTCGAGTTTCTTCTAGTAAGTGAACCAAGCCAGGGACTGAAGAAAACCATCGACACTCCTGAAGAAATTGCCCAACCATCAATCCTTCCAATTGTTGAAACTCCAGCTTTCAAATTGGAAGAGCCCCTACAGCATCATGACTACGTTTAATTATACGAGGAGTGAGTGTTGCCCATCATACTGGCAGCTTGCTTGACAGTCGGGAAGAGGAAGTCGACGATTATCCCTTTTAGTGGATACTTGAAGCCATTTGCTTGGAAGAAGGATGGATGGTCATCAATCCCCACCGTTTGCTTTTCACCATGAGTCCAGCTAAGAAGACTCATCACATAAAAAAGAAGCGCTTTTGGGAGGCACCCCAAATTTTATTTCTTTTTCATTTTTAATTATTTTTTTTACCCTTTCATTTTGAAACATTTTATTAGTTTTAGTTTTCATATTTTATTTAATTTTTGTTTTAGTTTTGATTTTAATTCCTTATTTTATTATTTGCAGCCACTCCTCTACCACAGACTAGCCAGCGCCCTGATATCCCTAATGATGCACCTCTTTTCACTCCGGAGCCATAGTCAGGGCAGTATTAGTTCTTTTCCCTTTTGCATTTCTTATATTTTGTACACTGAGGATAGTGTGTCCTTCAAGTGTGGGGTGGGTGATATTTATCCCATCTTAGTTATTTGTTTATTCTTTGAGCAATTGTTTGTAAAATTTTGAAAATTTTTCACTTTGTTTCGATGCTCTTACTGTTGACTTGATTTTGAAATCCTATTTATGCCCATGTGATCGGGTAAAACCGATAGTGTTGAGTTTTGCGGAAGACTGTAAGATAATTAGTTTGAGTTTTGCACTAAGTTGCTTTGGTTTATTTAATTCTATATTGATGATTTTTGTTTGGAACCTACTCAAAAGCACACTTGTGAGAAATTGAGCCTAAATTGTAAGCATACACTTTATATGCTTGTATTTATTTCTTGTTGAGAGTGCCAATTATTGTCTTTACTTTTAGAACTTGCTCGGTAATGCTTATGAGGGCCACAAGGAGAGTTTAACACTTTGGTATGATAGAGGCACTTAGGTTTTTCATTCTAGCCAAATAGCCTTCACTCGTTTATTGATTCTGTAGATAACCCCCTCTTTCACCATTTTTTATCATATTTCATTGCCACTTAGTTTTATTCTGCTTTGGGTTATGATTTTGCACATGAGTTGTTGTTATTGGGAATATTTGTCTTGGGAATAGCGTTGGAATCTTGTAGTAGCTTACTTCAATCCAAAAGAACATGTTCTTCCTTTATGAAAAAAAAGAAAAAAAAAATAAAAAAAATAAAAAAAATAAGAAGAAAAGAAAAGAAATAGAAGAATAAGAGGGAAAGGTGATGAAAAGAAAGAAAGTAAGTGAGCTAAATATTTTGACTTGATTCCTATTTCCCACCTTAGACTACTGTCCATTGTTTACCCCTTGTGATCATTGTGGCTTGTGTGCAGGTCATGTATTTCATTGCAGAACACCATAGGTTCAACGCTAACCAAATTTACCTACCCCTACCTAATCCTCATTACAACCTTTATAAAGACCTCTTGACATGGTTGTTGACTCTCCATAAGTGGTAGGAGTAGGATTTAAGAGCAAGCATATAGTAAGTAAGGCAGTAATTGATGCATTGAGCGATTAAACACTACCCTTTAAACACTTTGAGTGATTTAAAGTGAATCTGGTGAGGAGTTGGTTCTGAATAATTTTATTGAGACAGTGTTTTGCGAATTATTGGCATCTTGGTTGTGATACTTGAATTGATTGCTTCATTTCTTTTTGTTTGACTTGCGCTTGTTAAGGATATGTGCAGGAGCTCCCTAGCTTGTCTGTCAGTTCAAGTGTTGTTCTTTAGTGGTTTATTTTCCTTATTTTACTTTTGATTGCTTGAGGACAAGCAATGAGCTAAGTATGGGGTTATTTGATGTGCGTAAATATATACATCTAAATGGGGTTTTTAAGATTGATTTTATGTATATTTGGATGTGAATTGGTCCCAACACTCACCTTATGTGTCTGTTTGTGTGCATTAGGTCCAAAAGAAGCCAAAGTATGATAAAGGGAAGAATTGGAGCATAATTGGGTGTCAAAGCTGCTGAAACAAGCTAAGTATGCCCATGAGGAAGGTCAACAGGGCCGTGTTGGATTCGACACTGGCCGTGTTCCCAACACAGCCACCAACACGGCTGTGTTAGATGCAACAAACATCAAAGAAAAAAAGGTTTTTAGGGAGCACGGCCACAGAGAGTAACACGGGCATCAACACCAGAACGTGTTGGGAACACGGTCATCAACACGGCCATGTTCATGGCAGCTGGTCAAATTCATTTAAAAAGAAAGAAAAGAAAAAAAAGGAGGAGGCTAGGGTTAGAACGTCCCAAAACCTAATATTTCTCTCTCTAAGGGTTTTCTGAGCTGAAACCAAGAGAAAAGGAGACTTGGATCAAAGTTTCAATCAGATTCTCTTTGAAGATTGAAGATTGGGCAAGGTTCGTCGATTGGTTTTCAAATCGAGTAAGATGAACAAGGATCGATTCAAGATTGAGCAAGAGGAATTGGGGCTGTTTACTCTCATCCAAGGGTGTAATCGGGTTTTCTCTACCTTTACTCATTGTTGTAATTGAATTCTTGTGTATTTTGATAATGAACATGATTAGCTATATTGATTAAATCCATTGGGATTTCTTTACTATGTTGGCTTAGTATTATATTGTTGAATTGTGTTGGATTAGTTTTGTACTCTTCTTGCTTTCAGTATTAATAAGATAATGTATTATTCATGAGACGTTGTGAATTGTGTGTTTAGATTGCTTTGTGTGATTGAAAAGTCCGTTTAGCAATTGGAATTTTGAATAGTAAGAACTGGTTAATAATCGCTTAGAGATAAGGATAATTAACTAGCCGGATTAAGAATTAACAAAGCTTAATAGAGGAGGATTAAAGCTTAATGCTAATTTAAGAATCAATCGTTAGGAAGAGATTCCAACTTTAGGTTATTAGATTTAGGAATTCGGTTATCAAGAGAGAGAAACCGAACTCGGTTAAGAATTCAGGGTAGCATAATTAGACTCACCAATCCTTTATCTTTTGTTTGATTGCCAACTAGTTTAGATTCCTTTTGGGTTTGTCTTCTTGCCTTAGTTATTTCATTTATCAATCACTCTTGCATCTCCCTTAGGACTTAGCTTGTAGCTATTAGTTAGTTTAGAAATTATTTATCGCTAATTTTAGGTTAATATAACAAAGAACAAAGGAGTAACTCTAGGCTTTCACTTTCCCGAGGAATATGACCTTGATACTCGCCATTAGTGCTAGACTGCATCGATAGGACACTGCCTTAGATTGTAGCTAACACGAGTAACACCCATTACTCCATCCTCTTATCAATGTCTATCCGCACCTTATCATGCAATTGCTTCATATATTCGACCTTTCTTGCACCATCTAAATTAACACGCTCATGCATGGGCAAAGGAGATAAATCTAATAGAGTTAAAGGATTAAAACCATAAACAATCTCAAAAGGTGAATACTTAGTAGCAGAATGCACACTTCAATTATAAGCAAATTCAACATGCGGCAAACATTCTTCCCAAGTTTTCAAGTTTTTCTTAATGATTGTACGAAAAAGAGTAGACAAAGTTCTATTAACCACATCCATTTGACCATGAGTTTGTGGATACAAGTAGTAGAAAACAATATTTTAGTGCCTAACTTGCACCACAAAGCCTTCCAAAAGTAACTCAAGAACTTAGCATCTCTATCACTCACAATAATGCGAGGCATGCCATGTGAATGCACAATCTCCTTGAAAAACAAATTAGCTATATGTGGTGTATCATTAGTTTGATGACATGGAACAAAGTGTGCCATCTTAGAATACCTATCAACAACCATATATATTGAATCTTTACCACTCCTAGACCTAGGTAAACTAAGCATAAAGTCCATGGGAATATCAATCCAAAGTATAGTAGGAATAGGTAATGGTGTATACAACCCATGGGATTTAACCATGGATTTGGCTTGTTTGCAAGTAATACAATTACCACATATTCGCACAACATCACGCTTCATATTATGCCAAAAATGTTCATGCAACATATCCAAAGTCTTGGCAATACCAAAATGCCCCATTAACCCGCCCCCATGAGCTTCCCTCACAAGCAATTTATGCAAAGAACACACAGGCACACATAAGCATTTTTCCATAAAACAAGTATTCTTCAGACCTATAGAACTTGCCAAATGCAACTTACTCACAAGCACTAAACACATTGCAAAAATCAGAATCATTCACATACAATTCCTTAATATGCTCAAATCCTAATAATTTTGCATCTAAAGTGGAAAGAAGAGCATACCTTTGAGATAATGCATCTGCTACAACATTATCTTTACCTTTCTTATACTTGATAACATAAGGAAAGTACTCAAGGAATTCGCTCCATTTAGCATGTCGCCTATTCACCTTATTTTGTCCCTTCAAATGCTTTAAGGATTTATAATCGGTATGGATCATAAACTTTTTAGGCCAAAGGTAATGTTTCCAAGTCTCAGGTACACGAACCAATTCATACATCTCTTTGTTATATGTTGGGTAATTCAAGCTGCCCCATTCAACTTTTTGCTTAAGTAAGCAATTGGGCGTCCTTCTTGCATCAACACAGCTACAATGCTAATATCTGAAGCATCACACTCAACCTCAAAAGTTTTAGCAAAGTTAGGTAAAATAAGTAAGGTGCCAAATTAAGTTTTTCTTTAAGCAAATTAAAGGCCTTATCTTGTTATTCACCCTACTTAAAGCCTACACTTTCTTAATAACTTTAGCTAAAGGCGCGACTAAGCTACTAAAATCCTTCATCCCCAACACAAGTAGGTTTTGGCCACTCTTTAATGGCCTTTACCTTTTCTTCATTAATTCTATTCCACTTGCACTCATAACGAATCCCAGAAACACAAGCTTATTAGTGCAAAAGAACACTTCTTGAAATTGACAAATAAAGATTCATGCGCAAAGCATCTAACAGCATGTGCACATGCTCCATATGATCATCCAAGTTATGACTATAGACAAGTATATCATCAAAATAGACAACTACAAATTTTTCCTATAAAAGCACACAAGAGATGATTCATAAGGCTCACAAATGTATTGGGTGCATTAGTAAGGGCAAAAGGCATAACTAACCACTCCTAACTAAAGTCCTTTCATTTTCCTATTAAATGATGTGATTATTGATGGATTTTACAAGAAACACATTGCAGAATTGTTGCCAAGAACGTCTAAAGTTAGATTCACGAACAAAGACCTCGACCCAACACTTTACTAGAAGTGTGAATCTTGGTATAAAAGGGTTTTGGATGCCACATTCAAGATTAGAAAGAAGGTGAGTGATAAGTCTCAAAGAACGCCACAAGAACAAGTCTTGATAAGTTCAGAAGTTCTTAGAAGAACCAAGAATTGAATTCTCTCAATGGAATCAATAATAAAAATATTCATTAACTTGAATTATTAAGTTATAGTGTGTTTAAATTCAAAAGATACAACCTTAACCTCCTTTACACGTTTAAGAAGAAACTAGAATAGGAAAATAAAAATCAAAGACTAAATTAGAAGTTTCCTAAATAATAAAATAAATAACTAGAGTGATTTAGACAATCTTTGATATATGAAGAATGGACAAAATCAACATCTAATATTTCTAAATAACTAAAAGGGGCAGCTGCCCTTGTTTCATAAACAAGCATAAAAAATTTTAGGTGCCTACGTCAAGCTCACAAGCATGGACCTTCTTGTTTCCTCCTTAAGCTTCTTTCCTTGTTTCCTCCTTAAGAATTTTTCCTTCCCTTATTTCCTTAAGTAAAATTTTGTCCAAACCTTAAGGATTCATGGCCCAACATGTTGAATTACGTTAAAAACAAGATTGGGCTTGATTAACTCTAACTCTTCATATGGCTTCGAAGGCTTGGCCCAAATATCTTGAACAAGACCATTTAAGGCTCCCTTCATTCTTTTGGCTCTAGCTCTTGTAATTGGTCCTCCCTTGGTGAATAATGGATCATTTGGGCTTGGAACTTGATCTCCTTGACTTAGTTGGCTACTTGGTTCCTTGGGCTTTAAGGTTGCATGCGGTTTTTATAGAGTGAAAGCCCTTGTTTCATAAGAAGAAGAAATAAGAAGCTAAATATGAATAAATAAATAAAGAAATATGAATAAACTAAAGTCAAATCAATAATTAGAGAGGAGTTGACTGGAAATAACGCTCGTAGTCCCAAATTTTATGAGCCGGCTTAATAAAAATAAGGGTAAATTCACGCAGGGCTACCTAAAAACACTCCGACCCAAATCACTTCATTATATGCATTTCAAACATTAAAGAGCTCGAATTATGGCTTGTATTATGCTGGAATTAATTGAAAACAACATGATTTCTCCTTTATTGGCATGGATTTACGCCTTGTTCTGCTTGATCATCAAGCTAAGTCCCGCACTACCTGCTAAGTCACAATCATGCTCCCATGATTCTTTATGCCAAACCTTGCATCATCAAGAGTCCTTGTGCCTAGAGCAACAATGAAGGATGGAGATCCAATGGTACAAATCCTAAATCGAAATATTTCGATGTGCCTTGATTCTTGTCATTCTCTCTTTCCTCCAAAAGATTCGTCTGTGATTATTCAGAGAATGATATCAATACATGATCAACTAATTTTCTTTCTTTACATTCGTCAAAGCATTGGATTGATGCCTATGATTACCGTTTCCATGCACTTTCACTCAACACTCGTGTTTATGCTCCCAAATTAAACCAAACCATCATTCTAGATAGAGATTAGAAAAAGAGACATAATAGAGACAAACAAAATGAGATTTAGATCCGGTAAGAAAAAATATCACAAGTTCTTTGTCCTCTTCCATATGGCTAGGTGTAAGGATCAAATCGAATTGATTTAAACACAAGGGTAGATACAGAACATAAAAAAATGAAGGACATGGTAGGTAACTCTATGCTTGGTAGCGTGAGTGTTGATAAGTCCATAAAGTTTTTAAAAGAATCCATAACTTAATTTTCCGCAACGTATAAAACTAAAATAATATGCTATTTACTGTCATGTATTCGGTTGGATGCGATTTTTATAATGCAAAAGCTCGAATTCCATATGAGGAAGAAACTAAAAGCTAAATATGAATAAATAAATATGAATAAACTAAAGTCAAATCAATAATCAGAGAGGAGTTAACTGGTCAACAGCTCTCACAGTCTCAAATTTTATGAGCTAGCTTGATACGAGCCAAACTAGCACAACGAATCATACTCCAATAAGGAGTCTTGATGATGCATAGCCTACTAGCTCAAGGAATTTTAATCCAATAAGGAGTCCTGACTCAACTACAAATCCTAATTCTACAAGGAATCCTGATGATATTAGGAGTACAAGTAATGAAAGGAATCCTAATTCAAATAGGAGTCCTAATTCGATTCAAATTGCAAGTCAATGAGCTTATCCAAGACATTTGGGCTAATGACACATCAAGGTTTGAAGAATTGGATTTAAGTTCAAGACTCATTAATCTAATTCAGTTTATTAGGCTTCAATGAATTTAATTAGGCTTCAAAATAATATGCTCACTAGCCTCAAATATTCGGTTGCATGTGATTTTCATAGTGCAAAAGCCCTCATTCCATAAGAAGAAGAAACTAGAAGCTAAATATGAATAAATGAATAGAAAACGATGAATAAACGAAAATTAAATCAAGAATCAAAGAGTAGTTGACTGGCCAACAACTCTCGTAATCTCAAGTTTTATGAGCCAGCTTAACAAAAATAAGAGAAAATTCTTGTAGGCCTACCTAATAACAGTCTGGCCCAAATTACATCATTAAATGCCTCACAAACATCAAAATGTGCTCATTCTCACTTGGATTAATAAAAAACAACATGATTTCTCCATCACATGCTTGGATTTGCATGTCGTCGTGCTTTATCATCAAGTAATGCACCAATGCCACCAGTGATGCTTGTCAATTATGTTCCCATGATTCCTTAACAGAAACAAGGTTAATTTCTCATGGGCATACCTAATAACACTCTGGCCCAATTTACTTCATTATATGCCTCTTAAACATCAAAATGCATTATTTTTGCTTGTATTAATCGAAAGCAGCATGATTTCTCCCTTACAAGTGTGGATTTGCATCTCGTGCTGCTTGATCATCAAGTCACACCTCAGTACCATCGGTCAAGCTTGTCAATTGCATTCTCATGATTCCTAAATAATCAAGGAGGAGGAGACGTAAATCCATGTGTGTAAGGGATAAATCATGTTGTTTTCAATTAATCCAAGCATAGGTAGGCTGATGCTGATTTTCCTTTATTTTTATTAAGTTGGCTCATGAAATTTGGGATCATGAGAGTTTTTGACCTGTCCTGTACTCTCTGATTCTTGATTTGACTTTAGTTTATCCAAATTTCTTTATTTATTTATTTAAATTTATCTTTTAGTTTCTTTTTCTTATAGAATGAGAGCTTCAAAATATAAAAACTGCATGCTACTTGAGGAAGTTAGCATATTATTTTAGTGTAATAACTTGCGGGAAATCAAGTTATCGGTTCTATCAAGAACTATGCAAACTTATCAAAACTCGTGCTAGTGAACATAGACTTATCGCCCATGTGTTTAAATGAATTTGATTTGATCCTTATGCTTAGTTGTATAGAAGAGAACAAAGCACTTGTGATTTCTTTTCTTATTGGATCCAAAATCTTACCTATTTTCTCATTTTTTTCATTTGTTTTATGCCTCTTTTTCTAATCTCTGTCTAATATAATGGTTTTATTTTATTTAGGGAGCATAAGTACGAGAGTTAAGTGAAAGTGCATGGAAGCAGCAATCATAAGCACCAATCCAATGCTTGGACAAATGCAAAAAAAGAAAATTAGTTGATCATGTATTGATATCATTCTTCGAATGATCACAGACAAATCTTCTAGAGGAAAGTGGGAATAATGAGAATCGAGGCACGTTAAATATTCCAATGCAGGATTTGCACCATTGCAATCTCCATCATTCCTTGTTCCTTTAAGCACGATGACTTCTGATGACACAAGGATTGGCATAAAGAATCATGGGAGCTCAATTGACAAGCTTCACCGATGGCATTGTGCTTAGATTGATTATCAAGTAGGACGAGATGTAAGTCCATGCTGGTAAGGGAAAAATCATGAAATCCAAGCATAATACAAGTAGCAATGCGAGCATTTTGATGTTAGGGCCGCATATAATGAAGAAATATGGGTCAGAGTATTATTGGGTAGGCCTAGATGAATTTTCCCTTTTTTGTTTTAAACTGGCTCATAAAATTTAGGACTACAAGAGTTATTGATCAGTCAACTACTCTCTCGTACTACAAAAATTACATGCAACCAAATACTTGAGGGCAGTGAATATATTATTTCAGTTCTCTACCTTGTTGAAAATCAAGATATGGGTTTTTTCAAGAACTTTGCGGACTTATTAAGACTCTTTCTAGCGAACATAGACTTATCGGTTATGTCCTACCTTTCTTTTGTGTTCTTTGTCGACCCTTATGTTTCAGTCAATTCGATTTGATCCTTTTGCTTAGCTGTATGGAAGAAAGTAAAGAACTTGTGATTTCTTTCCTTATCAGATATGAAATCCCATCTATGTTCTTATTTTGTTCGTTTCTTTTGTTCCACTCTATCTAAGCTTTGTCTAATTTGATGGTTTGGTTTTATTTGGTGATGTGCATAGAATACACACATCTAAATGGGGTTTTTAAGGAAGAATTTATATACATTTGGATGTGAATTGGTCCCAACACTCACCCTATGCATTTGTTTGTGTGCTTTAGGTCCAAAAGAAGTCAAAGAGTGAAAAAAGGGAAGAATTGGAGCATAATTGGACGTCAAAGCTGCCGAAACAAGCTAAGTTTGTGCATGAGAAAGATGAACATAGCCGTGTTAGTTTTAACACTGGCCGTGTTCCCAACATGGGCACCAAAACAGGCTGTGTTGGATGCATTTGACAAAAGAAGCGTTAAAGAGCACGACCACAAAACGTAACACGGCCATAAGCACGGGGTCGTGTTCCCAACACGCCCACCAATACAAGGCCATGTTCCCAACAGGGGCATCAACACGGCCATGTTCATGGCAGCTGGACAAATTAATTTAAAAAGAAAAAAAAGAGGAAGAGGGAGGCAGCTAGGGTTAGAACGTCCCAAACTCATCTTTTTCTTCCTCTAAGGGTTTTCTGAGTTAGAATTAAGGAAAAAGGAGACTTGGACCAAGGTTTCACTTAAATTCTCTTCGAAGATCAAAGATTGGTGAGGATCATCGATTGGTTTCAATCCGAGTAAGAGGAACAAGAATTCATCCAAGATTGGGAAAGAGGAATTGGAGCTTTTTACTCTCGTCCAAAGGTGTATTTGGGTTTTTCTACCTTTACTCATTTTCTGCAATTGAATTCTTGTGGATTGTGATGATGAACATGATTAGCTAAACTTGTTAACCCATTAGGGTTCTTTATCTAGGGATTTTTGTACTTAAAATTTTGAATTGAATATATTGATTGTCAATATTGGTTTGCAATGGAAGTATTTATTGATTTGTTCTTCATATCTTGTTGAATGATTTTTGAAATTTGAATGATCTTGAGAAAGACGTTTAGGTTTGGATTGTCCTTTGTAACCTAGAATTGAATTTGCCTAGAGATAGGGTGTTCGTTCTACCGGATTGAGAATTAACAACTCTCAATAGTGGTAATTGGTACATAATGCTAATTTGGATAATTAGAGTTAGGAAGAGATTTCAACCTAATTAATCTAAGTTAAGATGTTAGTGTGCTTGAGAAAGACATTAATTGCGTAGAGATTTCCCCATGAAAATTGAATTCAATCAATCAATTCCACCCTTAGTTTCCATTCCCTAGAGACAAGAATTCCCAATGGGTTATTCCTTGAATTAATCATTCCCTAGTAGACGTAGTTAGACAACAATTAGAGTAGCTATTAGTTAATTTAGGAATTATTCATCAATGCCATTTTTTTTAGATTAGATAATAGAGAAGATTGAGTAGGTTTAGGTTCACATGTTCTTTGGGGAATACGACACTTGGTACTCGCCGTTAGCTATACTTCACCGACAGGTACACTTGGCAAGCATAAATACAATTGACAAGCTTGACCGGTGGCATTATGGCGTGAGTTGATGACCTAGCAAGACGAGAACCAAATCCACGTGCATAAGGGAGAAATCATGTTGCTTTCGATTAATCAAAGCGGGAATGCGTCTGTTTTGATGTCTTGAAGTCTGGTATGCCCATATAAATTCTCCCTTCTTTTTGTTAATCTAGCTGATAAAATTTGGGACTAATGAGGGTTGCTGACTAGTCAACTCCTCTTTCTCTAGTATGATAGTTTGGTTTTATCTAGGGAGCATAAACACGAATGTTGAGAGAAAGCTCATGGAAGCGACAATCATAGGCACTGATTCAGTACTTGGACTAATGTGAAGAAAGAAAATTAGTTGATCAAGTATTAATATCATTCTTCAAATGATTTCAAATAAAACTTTTGGAGGAAAAAGGGAACGATGAGAATTGAGCCTTGTTCCTTATACCTCTAGACACGAGGACTCTTGATGACGCGAGGATTGGCGTAAGGAATCATAGAATGCAATTGACAAGCTTGACTGATAACATTACAGCTTAGCTTGATGATCAAGCAATATGAAACATAAACCCATGCGTGAAAGTGAGAAATCATAGGGGTTTCAATTAATCCAAGTGTAATACTAGTGGGAATGCAAGCATTTTGATTTCTAGGATGCATATAAAGAAGTAATTTGGGTCCGATTGTTATTAGGTAGGCCCTTGCAGATTTCCCCTTGCTTTCGTTAAGCTGGCTCAAAAAATTTGGGACAACGAGAGCTGTTGACTAGTCAACTCCTCTCCGGTTCTTGATTTGATTTTAGTTTATTCATCCTTCTTTATTTATTTATTCATATTTAGCTTCTTATTTCTTCTTCATATGGAATTAGGGCTTTCACACTATAAAGACTACAGGCAACCAAATACTTGAGGCTAGTGAGCATATTATTTTAGTTTTTTACCTTGCGAAAAATTTGTGGACTTATCAACACTCGCACTAGCGAGCATAGACTTATCCCTCACGTCCTTCCTTTCACTTGTGTTCTATGTTTACGCTTGTGTTTAACTCAATTTGATTTGATCCTTATGCTTAGTCATATAGTAGAGAATAAATAACTTTTGATTTACTTCTTTATTGGATAAGAAATCCTACCTATATTCTCATTTCATTTGTTTGGTTTTATATAGGGAGCATAGACACGACTATTGGGTAAAAGTGTGTGGAAGCGGCAATCATAGACACCAACCCAATACTTAGAGGAATGCAAAGAAAGAAAATTAGTTGATCGAGTGTTGATATCATTCTCCAAAGATCGTAGATGAATCTTTTGGAGGAAAGAGGGAACGATGAGAATCGAGTCACGAACAAATATTCTGATTCAGGATTTGCACCATTAGGATTTCCATCATTCTTTATTCCTCTAGGCACGACGATGCATGATGATACAGGGATTGGAATAAGAAATCATGGAAATGCAATTGATAAGCCTTACTGGTGCCATTGGGGCTTAGCTTTAAGATAAAGAAAGACAAGATGAAAATCACCCACGTAAGGGAGAAATCATAATCTTATCAATGAATCTAAGCATAATATAATCAGGATTGCAAGCTGTTTTATCTTTGGGATACATATAATTATGTAATTTGGTGTGGAGTGTTATTAGGTACGCCTGCATGAATTTCCCCTTGTTCTTGTTAAACTGGTTCATAAAATTTGGGATCTCCAACATTCCTTGTTCCTCAAGGCACGAGGACTCTTGATGACACAAGGATTGCTTTAACTACTCTCACAGTCCCAAATGTTATGAGCCAGCTTAATAAAAATAAGGAGAAATTAGTGTGGGCCTATATAATAACACTCCAACTGAGACTACTTCATTTTATGTCTGAAACATCAAAATGCTCACATTTCCACTTGTATTATGCTTGGATTTATTGAAAACAATATGATTTCTCCCTAACGCATATGGATTTACATCTTGTCCTGCTTAATCATCAAGCCAATCCCCAACGCCATTAGTTAGCCTTTATAATTGCATTCGCATGATTCCTTTTGCCAATCCTTGTGTCATAAGGATTCCTCGTGCCTAGAGTAATAAGGAATAATGGAGATTCCATTTGTGCAAATCATGAATCGGAATATTTGAGCATTTTTCGATTCTCAGCGTTCCCTCTTTGTCCCAAAAGATTCATTCATAATCATTTAAAGAATGATATCAACACTTCATTGTATTTGTCCAATAATTGGATTGGTGTCTATGATTATCGCTTCCATGTGATTTAACTGCTCGCCAAATAAAACCAAATCGTCATATAAGACATCAATTAGAAAGAGACGGACAAAAGAGAATATAAGTAGGATTTTGGATCCAATAAGGAAAGAAATCACAAGTTTTTAATCTTTTCCATGTTTTTAAGCGTATGGATCAATCGAGTTGATTTAAACATAAGAGTAGACAAAAAATATAAAAGAAAGGAAGGACGTAAGCAATAAGTCTAGGTTCGCTAGTGCGGGTCTTCATAAGTCCGTAAAATTCTTGAAAGAACCTGTAACTTAATTCTTTGTAAGGTAGAAAACTGAAATAATATTCTCATTAGCCTCAAATATTCGATTGCATGCAGTTTTCATAGTGTGAAAGCCCTCATTCCATAAGAAGAAAAGCCTAAAAGCAAAATATGAGTAAATAAATAAAGAAAGATGAATAAACTAAAGTCAAATCAAGAACTAGAGGGGAGTTCAGTGGTCAATAACTCTCGTAGTCCTAAATTTTTTGAGCTAGCTTAATGAAAACCAGGGAAGATTCACGTGAGGGTACCTAATAACACTCCAACCTAAAATACTTCATTATATCCGTCCCAAAGATTAAAGCGCTCGAATTCCCACTTGTATTATACTTGGAATAATAAAAAACAACATAATTTCTCCCTTATCTGTGTGGATTTACGTCTCATCCTACTTGATCATCAAGCACAGGCCTAATGCCACCGGTCAACCTTGTCAATTGCATTCCCATGATTACCTCAATCCTTCTGTCATCAGGAGTCCTCATCTTTAGAGGAGCAAGGAATGAGGGAGATCCCAATGGTGCAAATCATGAATCAGAATATTTGGGCATGCCTCGATTCTCGTCGTTCTCTCTTTCCTCAATAAGATTCATCTATAATCATTTAGAGAATGATATGAATACTCGATCAACTAATTTTCTTTCTTCGCATTTGTAAATGCATTTGGATCGGTGCTTATAATTGACGCTTCCACGCACTTTCAGTTAACACTTATATTTATGCTCCCAAATAAAATGAAACCATCACACTAGACAAAAGATTAGAAAGAGAGGCACAAGAGGAGCGAACAAAATAAGAACATAGTCTAGATTTCATATCCGATAAGGAAAGAAATCACAAATTCTTTGTTCTCTTTGATATGGCTAAGAATAAGTTTCAAATCAAATTGATTTTAATATAGGGGTAGATATAGAACACAAAAGAAAGGAAGGACATGAGCAATAAGTCTATGCTCGCTAGCCCGAGTGTGAAAAGTCCATAAAGTTCTTGAAAGAACCAATAACTTAATAACCCGTAAGGTAGAAAACTGAAATAATATGCTCATTAGCCTGAAGTATTCGATTGCATGCATTTTTATAGTCTGAAAGTCCTTATTCCATAAGAAGAAGAAACTATAAGCTAAATATGAATAAATAAATATAGAAAGATGAATGAACTGAAGTCAAATCAAGAACGAGAGAGGATTTGACTGGTCAACAACTTTCATAGTCCTAAATTTTATGAGCCAGCTTAACATAAAATAAGGGGAAGTTAGCACAGGCCTACCTAATAACATTATGACCCAAATTACTTCATTATATGTGTCCCAAACAACAAAACACTTGCATCACCGTTTGTATTACGCTTGGATTTATTGAAAACAACATCACTTCTCCCTTATGGGTATGGATTTACGTCTCATCCAGCTTGATCATCAAATTTAGGACTATAAGAGTTGTTAACTAGTCCTTATAACAATCCTTGTGTCATCAGGAGTCCTTGTGCCATGAGGAACAAAGGATGATGGAGATCACAAATTATATGAATCAGTTTAATGAAAATAAAGAGAAATTCATGCAGGCCTACCTAATAACACTCCTTACTTAATTATATGCATCCCAAAGATAAAAAGGGCTCACATTCCTCATTATATTACAGTTAGATTCATTGATAACATTATGATTTCTATCTTACGTATGCAGATTTACGTCTCGTATTGCTTAATCTTAAAGCCAAGCCTTAATGCCATAAGTCAAGCTTATCAATTGTGTTTCTATGATTCCTTAAGCTAATTGTTATGTCATCATGTGTCATTGTGCCTAGGGGAATAAGGAATGATGGAGATCCCAATGGTACAAATCCAGAATCAGAATATTTGTTCGTGCCTTGATTCTCATCATTCCCTCTTTCCTCCAAAAGATTCATCTGCGATTATTTGGAGAATGATATCAATACTCGATCAACTAATTTTATTTCTTTGAATTTGTCTAACCATTGGATCGGTGTCTATAATTGCTGCTTCCATGCACTTTTTCTCAATAGTAGTGTTTATGCTCCTTAAATAAAACCAAACCATCATACTAGACAAAGAGGAGTTCACTGGTCAACCAAATTTTATGAGGCAGAATAATGAAAACAAGGGAAATTTTTTATGGGTATACCTAGTAACACCCCAACCCAAATTATATAATTAATATGCATCTCAAATATCAAATGCATGCATTCCTGCTTGGATTAATCGACAGTAACATGATTTCTCCCTTACGCGTTTTATATCTCATCCTACCAGATCATCAAGTCACGCCCCAATGCAACTGGTCAAGCTTGTCAATTGCATTCCCATGATTCCTTATGCCAATCCTTATGATGGAAATCCTAGTGCTCCTACAAACCCATCCAAACAAGATTTTCTATATATGGGGACAAGAGTAAGAGCCAAGAAGATTAAGGATGCAGTGGCCTTATTTGCTCAAGCCTTGGTGACAACTCACATTGCGGAAGAACAAGCCTCAAATAAGCTCAATGAGCCAGATTATGTCTTGATGATTCCAGTTAGTGAGAATGGGCTTCAAGTAGCTTGACTCCTTATTAATTTCCCCTTGGGCCGAAGCTACTTCTTATGTATTTTGGTCCTCGGGTGTTTTATTACTTTAAAACTCCATTTCTTTAGGCCTTTTTCATTACTTGTTTAGTTTAGGCCTCTAGTTATGTTTATTAGTTTAATTTTAATTATGGACCGCCTTTTGCATTTTGCACAACACTCATTAGTTTGTTTAAACCCTAAGTATTAACTATAAATACTTAAGTGTTATTATCTTGTAAGACTTTAACTTTCATCAAAATTTGATGCTTGAGAGTATTCTCCTTCTAAGCTCTTGCGAGGACTTATTGTTTTGAACATTACAACTTTATTGATTGTTCATTGATAGCTAAGGGTTCCTTCATTAGACTGATGTGAGTTTCTAGTTGCATATCCTTTATCTTATTCTTGATAGATCCTCAAAACGGATTGATATTGTTTCTATGCAATAGATTGTTGATGAGCTCTTTATGCAACCTACACCTAAGGCAGTGAACCTACCGATGCAGCCTAGCACTAGTGAGTATCAAGGTCGTATCCCTGGAGATCGGGTGAACCTAGAGTTACTACTGCTTGCTATGTTATCTAGTCTGAAATAGGGTGTGAAAGTTCTAACATACCAACTAATGGTTATGAGTGCAATTAAGTAAATGAAGGACAACAGTGGACAATTAAAAGACAATTGAAAAGAGAGAAATAAATCCAAAAGGGAGCCTAAGTGATGGAATTCTAAAGATGAATTTTATGGATTGCCAATCTTGCTTACCCGTGCCTAAATCTGGACTGAATCCGGTTCCTCTCTCGAGCTTACCGGATTCCTAAACCTGCACTAACCTAATGGAATCTCTTCCTATCAGATTACTACAAATTAGCATTAAGTATGATTTAAGACTATTAAGAGTTGTTAGTTCTTAATTCGGCGAGTAAATCAACCTCATCTGTAGTGTTAACTACTAGTCCTTACTATTCAAAATCCAGTTGTAACAAGCATTTCTCAATGTCAAGAAACAACCTAATAAACAATTAATCCAACGTCTCAAATTAACTACATCAAACTTTTATTACTGAATAGCAAGAAGATTGCAAGAATGACAATTATAAAAAACTAACAATTAAGCATAATCCATCAACAAAGGTGAACCCTAATGGATTCAAAAGATCTAGCTGCTCATGTTCATAGTCAAAGCAATTAAAGAACAAAATAAGGAAAAATAAATTAAAGGTATGTACACCCTTCTCTTTCAAGCTGAATGAGAAACCTTAAATTTGCAAATTCAAAATCTCAAACCCTAGTTGCCTCTTGAATGCTCCCAAAGTTTGTCTTGATCTTCAATTCGATGTTGGAATAAGTGGAATCCCCCCTTCAATTGATGAAAATTGATCTCTCCAGGTCTACAATTGAGGTATAGGAAATATTTGATTAAGTGTGTGTCTTGGAATTGAGTCCAAAAATCGTCCTCTTCAATTAGAATTCAAAATCGCCTATATAGTTGATTCAAGACGAGAGTCCAGCAGGTCAATCAGGAGTCTTTGCCGAGCCACCACAGGCCGTGCCCAAGTCGGTACGACTCCTTCCAAACCGTGCCCAAGGCCGGTTGATCCACCACAGTCGCGGCCGGAGGCCGTGGTGGCTACTAAGTCGTACGAAATGGCACAATTGGGGATAGCCTCTTGATAATTCAGCACGGCCGGAGTCCAGGCCGTGCTCAACCCTCGGGGTGCTTGTTCTTGCCCAATTTGATGGATTTTGCTCCGTAATCACACGTATTTCCCTCGATTACTGATGGTGTCCTTCGAAAATGACCTGAAACGAAAAGAGAAACAAAAGACAGGTGATTCTAGCATAAAACGGGATAATCATGCATAAAAATATGAATAATCGGGCATGAAAACATGTGTAGTATGATGCTTATCAAATTACCCCATGCTTAAACTTTTGCTTGTCCTCAAGCAATTTACAACTCACTCCTCAAAAGATATCAAATAACTCAATCAACTGCATTGCAGGAGGTTAGCTCAAAATAAATTTCAAAACTCCGTAATGATTTTTCCCAAAATCCCCAAATCACTAAATCCTTAAGAGAAAGAGCAAACTTAATAAAGTTGCTAAAGTTAAAATGATAAACCATCTAAATTAAGAAATTGAGAATCATGCCTCACAAGATATCACTCAAAACACACAAGTGTATATAGGTGAAAAAAGATCGCCAAGCTCTCAACGCAAAAATACAGAAAAAGTGCTTACCATAGGCTTGCTTATGGATTCAATCTCCACTACTACGAAATAATCAATAATCATGATCAAAGGGTCTTGAGCCAGGTTGTAATGGGGTTAAGGTAAGGTACGTATAAATATGGAAAGTAGGCTACAAGTTGCTGGAAGTTAAGTAAGTAATGCAAGAAAGTAATGAAGGATCAAGTGCTGTACCAAAATGAACACTAAGTTGCTCTAAAAATAAGATGATGCTCGAAATGAACTAAATTAATACTTTCTACTTTTTGTTTTTTTTTATATATAAATATATATACTATGTATATATATTACAACAGCTTATGTAGGAGTTGTTGGTTATTGACACATACAATAATCAAGGGAGCATCTATGAAAAATCTAGCAACTTAGTGAAATATATGAATGCGGATTGATCCAAAGTAAAATGCAAGCATAACTTATATAATTTCCAAGCAACAATGGTAGAAAGAATGGTCAAATGAATAGAAGTGATAAGATGAGTGTCAACGTATTATTGTCACGAAAGGAATGGCTAAGGCTCAAAATTGGTTCACTAAGGGAAAAATAGGGTTAGGCTTTTGGCCAAATTGTGTAAATCCTAAGTGCCCAAATCATCTCACGATCATTGACAATTCATGTAATTTCAACAGATATCGTAAAGCAAGTTC
This sequence comes from Ricinus communis, assembly GCF_019578655.1. Lineage (NCBI taxonomy): Eukaryota > Viridiplantae > Streptophyta > Magnoliopsida > Malpighiales > Euphorbiaceae > Ricinus > Ricinus communis. The sequence continues at coordinate 16,002,678 of NC_063258.1, forward strand.
TAGAAACAGAGATTCTGTAAAATGCTCACTAATGAAAGAAAAGGAAGCATAATAGTGATGCACCAATTGGCTCAAAATCTCACCATTTGAGTGATTTAAAATTGCATGAATTCTCAACCCAAAGTTTAAACAGTCAATCACAATAATAAGCAGCAATATTAACAGTGTTCTATATCTACGATAAAGTAATATGGAAGAATTAAGGAAAAATACCAGTTTTACCTGGCTGGATTGTAGTTGAGAGATTTATTCATTGCCTTCTTCCGAACAAGGTTCGATAAAAGCTATAAGGGAATCCATTCAAAGGAGAAAAAAAAAAGTCATCAACTACTTAATTAAAACAAAACTCAAGATAGGCACAACATCGGTAGGTCCCTACCCCACATTTTAGTATAACACTGTCCACAGTGTTAGAGAGATTTAGACTGAGGAAGCATATGATTCACACATTATGGTTATGGAAGATCATGCTGATTTTGTTTTTTTAATTAAAAAGGCATAGTGTTCTAATTAACATAAACAATCAAGTGCAAGGAAATAACATAAAAGTAAACAAGCTACAAGCAAGAAAGTAAAAGGAGATAACAAATTGAAAGAAAATAAATAAAATAAAATAAAATAAAAATAGAAAAAATAAAAAAAAATAAAATAAAGAAAAAGGATGGAGGAAAATATCACAATTTTTTTTTTCCGCTAGGAGTCTGCTGACGGTGTATCCTCACTGATTGGATCTACTGGAAGTTGGGGGGCAGGGAAGTTTGCTGACGGTGGTTGCGGTGGTGGATCAGGGTCTGTGAAGCATGTCGCCAAATCGAACTCCATATCATCAATGAGCCGTTGATTTTGTGCTCCAGCCTCTTGCATCTTTTGAATCGCACTACTATGAAGTCTGTCTGGTGGCTGTCTTTCTAAACCACTCGAACTGCTGAAGTGTCTGCTCAAACCGCCTAACCTGCCTTCGCTTTCTTCTTGAAACCGCACAAACTCGGGCCATCGTCCGGACACTCGATGGCTCTACCGAATGAGAGGATGAGGCTCAAGATGAAGGCATAAACACTCTAGCTGGGTCAGGAATCCTAACATCCGGAATCCCAGCCGACGGATGTTGGGCTCCTCTAGCCGCTGCCTCTCTAGCTTCCCTGACTATTGTGCTCATGAGCCTATATTCAATACCATGTGGATGTCTAGTGGCCGTGATCATCTGCATGTTGATCATTTGTCTGATCCCTAGTGGTGTCATGTCACCAATATTTGAAAGCTCTGACAGACAGTCGTCCAATAGATCTAGTCTCTTAGCTAACCTAGTCACATACGGACCGAAACAACAATGCATCTTCTTCTAGGCGTCTACTATAAATGAACGGACTTGGCGAGCCAATAAATATCCCAAGTCTAGCTTCTTCCGATGTTGCATAGCCCAGAGAATAAAGACATCACCGTGATCGCCCCAAAACTGTCCCCCTCGACCGTAATGGTGTAAGCTAGTAGGGTATGAATGTAGCGGAGATGGTCCGGTAGGCTAGATGCCTTAGACCTGCTTAGGTAGTATGTTTCCGGCCTCATTACCAATGAATCCCACATGGCGTCATATGAAATTGGGTGGATGTAGAGACAACCCTGATACTCCTCCCCCGAAATTTCTTGTTCAGTCCATAATCCCAAATGCATTCCAAATTGTGGGACCGACATCGAGAACTCCCTTCCCCAAGCCTAAAATAAATTGCATCGCCGGTGATGCCGCCAGGTTTGTGATCTGTTGCTGCAGGAAGAAGGTGCTGAGGAACTCGATCATAAGCTCACGGTAGGTTGGCTCAATGATGTCAAAGAATCTCGCATATGGCAGAGTCTCGATCAGTGTGTGCACATCTTGAGCCAATCCCACTCTCTCTAGGGATGTGAAGTCTATGCAATGGCCCGCCATCACTTGCTTCCATCTCATGACTTGGAATCTACTTTCATTGTCTGCATTAGGGAATGTCCACAATGGATGACGGCCAGGTGTGGATGGATTTACAGCAGGTGCTCTCCGAGGTCGGACTATTTGCCGTGGTGGTGGAGGTGGAAGTGCTGGTGCTGGTTCTCGTGCTGTGGAGGAAGACGTTCCTTCACCACGCGATCGCTTCTTTAGTAGCGGCTGCTTCAGATTGCTTTCTACGCAATTTATCGCGGTCCGTCATATCACCTAATGCAACGAATTATTAGTTTTTTGTAAAAATTCAAGTTAATGAAAGAAATAATCTACCGAATCAACAGTATAATGATTATACTTCGACTAACCAAAACTTGTATAAACTAATAAACCGATATATATCAATCTAATTTATCATGAACCAGCAATTGCAATTTAAATCTAAACATTATTCATGCTGTAGGCACATTTTATTTCCACCAAAACCCCACACTTATCAATTTCATAACCAACTACACCACAAACGCAATAACTAATGTAGATTAACCTAACAAAAGTATATGTCTAAAATAGAAGTGAAATCATAATAATAAAAAAAATATAATGCAACAAATGAGGGGACTTACCTGAGTTCGCTTAGGAAAGTGAGAAGGGTGAGATAGGGGTATAAGAACAACACCTTTGAGCTAAGAAAAACAAAAGGGAAGCAAAATTTTCGGAGGCCTCCACTTCTTATAGGCACTAAGCCAAAGACGGGTGAGGGTAAGGCCGTCGTCGACGGCTAGGACTCGGCCGCTCCTTTAGCCTTCTTTAGATGCTCCTTGGCACGGGCATTGGCACGGCCGTGCTGATCAGCACGGCTAGGGGTTGTGTCCCGTGCTACCTTCGGAAGCCGTGATAATTACTCTTTATCCTTCAACACGGTCTTGACTCTGGCCATGCTCATCAGCACGGCCTGGTGATACAGCCCGTGATGGCCACTGAAACAGTGGTGAAACGGAGTGTTTCTAGGTTTGCCTTTTGCCGACTCGAGTCACCTTGCCCCCATACCTATAATTAACACATATGCATGTAATTAGATCATTAAACAAGTAGATATGGTCAAACTTAAGAGTTTGTCCTCTTCGATTCTATAAGTCCGAAAAATTAAAATTAACCTAATTATTTTTAAGCAACTATAATAAAGTCAAATGAAAATAATGAAACAATCATAACTAATTAAAAACATGAAAGTATAATTCAAGTCGAATGTACAGAAGTGCTTATTTGCAGAGTCTTAAGTGTGACTCATTCGGATCACCCTTTCTGTGCATACAAAGCCAGGTCAACTCGTTGCTCACTATCCAACGAGTTACAATGATATCGCTTTAGCCGATGGCCGTTCACTTTGAAGTTCCCCTTCTCTGGATGATGCAACTTTATCACTCCATATGGAAAGACTTGTCCGATCTGAAATGGTCCAGACCAACGAGTCTGTAGCTTTCCGGAAGCGGGCGAGAGTTGTAAAGCGACTCGATCCCCAACCTGAAATTCCTTAGGCTCACGAATCCTTTGATCATGCCATTTCTTAGTCCTTGCTTTGTAAGTTGAGGAGTTTTCGTATGCCTGCTGGCGCCACTCATCTAGCTCACTCAGCTACCATTGTCGCTCCTTAACTGCAGAATCAATATCAAAGTTACAAGTTCTAAGGGCCCAAAGTGCCCTATGCTCTAACTCAACAGGCAAATGACATGACTTTCCATAAACAAGGCGATAGGGCGTAAAACCTATAGATGTCCTAAAAGCAGTCCTAAACGCCCATAATGCATCATCTAACTTAAAAGTCCAGTCCTTCCTACTGGTACTAACGGTTCTCTCTAAAATACGTTTAATACCCCTATTAGTTACCTCAACCTGCCCACTAGTCTGGGGGTGATAGGGAGTAGAGAACCGATGAGTAACTCTGTACCGCTTAAGTAATTTCTCTAATTGGGTGTTGCAGAAATGTGTTCCTCTATCACTAATAAGCACCCTAGGTATGCCAAACCTAGCAAACAATCGCTTAAGGAACCTGCAGACAACCCTAGCATCATCAGTGGCTACAGCCTGAGCTTCAGGCCACTTAGAGAAATATTCAACAAAGAACTGTGAATGTACTTATTACCATACGAAGAGGGAAAGGGTCCCATGAAGTCGATGCCCCAGACATCAAAAATCTCAACGACTTGCACACTGGTTTGAGGCATCTCATCACGAGAAGACATATTACCTACGCGCTGGCAAGGGTCACAAACCTTAATAAATTTCCGTGCATCTTGGAAGAGCGTAGGCCAATAGAATCCTGCCTCTAGCACCTTCCTCGCGATGGTTTACGCTTGATGACCTCCAAGGTCCCTCATGGCATTGCTTCAATATTTGGAGAGTCTCCTCGCCATATACACAACGGCGAATCACTTGATCTGCACATACTTTAAACAAAAAGGGATCTTCCCAAATATAGTATTTCAAATCAGCGAAGAATTTCTTCTTCCCAAATATGTCATACCCTTTGGTAGAACCCTAGCAACCAAATAGTTAGCATAATCAGAAAACCAGGGAGTATCAGTGTATACCTGAGTGACATACAAATGTTCTTCTGGAAATCGATCATCTATGGTCGTCTCATCAAGTGCATCTAAGTGAGGATTTTCCAATCTCGATAAATGGTCCATTGCCAGGATTCTCCGCCCTTCTTATCCTTGATCTCGACGTCAAATTCCTGTAACAAAAGAATCCACCGAATCAATCTCGGTTTCGCATCATTTTTCAGAAATAAGTACCTCAATGCCGAGTGGTCCGTGAAGACAATGGTTTTGGAGAGAACGAGGTATGATCTAAACTTGTCAAAGGCGTAAACAACTGCCAATAACTCCTTCTCTGTGGTGGTGTAGTATTCCTGGGCTCCTGTCAAGGTCTTGCTAGCATAGTAAATGAGTTGAAACTTCTTTTCAATCCTCTGTCCAAGCACAGCTCCAATCGCATAATCACTAGCATCGCACATCGCTTCAGTCGGGAGAAACCATGATTGACAGTTAGAAGTTTCTTAAGTAACTCAAAAGCTGCCACGCATGCATCATCAAAAATAAAAGGTACATCCTTAACTAACAATTGAGTGAGGGGCCTAGCAATCTTAGAAAAATCTCTAATAAATCTCCTATAAAACCCTGCATGGCCCAGAAAACTCCTAACAAATTTTAATGTGAACTAGGAGGATGTAGCTTAGATATTACTTCTACTTTAGCTCTATCCACCTCCATCCCGTACCGAGAGATCTTATGCCCTAAAACAATCCCCTCTCTCACCATGAAATGACATTTTTCCCAGTTTAGTACCAAGTTAGCCTCAATACATCTAGCTAACATGCGCTCAAGGTTTGCCAAACAAAGAGAGAAAGAATTACCAAAAATAGAGAAGTCATCCATAAATACCTCCATAGACTCCTCAATCATGTCCTCAAAAATAGCCATCATGCACCGCTGAAATGTAGCTGGTGCATTGCACAGTCCGAATGGCATCCGTCTATAAGCAAACGTCCCATAAGGGCAGGTGAAGGTAGTCTTCTCTTGGTCCTCAGGTGCAATAGGAATCTGAAAGTAACCTGAAAAGCCATCAAGAAAACAATAAAACATGTGACCTGCTAAACGTTCAATCATCTGATCAATGAAAGGAAGAGGAAAGTGGTCCTTCCGAGTTGCATCATTAAGCCTACGGTAATCAATGCAAACTCGAAAGCCTATTACCGTCCGAGTGGGGATCAGCTCATCCTTCTCATTCCTTACCACTGTGATGCCTCCTTTCTTGGGTACAACCTGCACAGGACTAACCCACGAACTGTCAGAAATGGGATATATCAAACCTGCATCAAGAAGTTTAATTACCTCCTTCTTTACCACTTCTTTCATGTTCGGATTGAGTCGTCTTTGAGGCTGAACGACCGGCCTGAAACTGTCCCCCAATGAAATCTTATGAGAGCAGAAACTTGGATTTATGCCCGGGATATCGGCTATATTGAAAGCAAAGCCCTTCTTGTACTTTCTTAGAACTTCCAACAGCATGGCTTGTTCTTCAGGAGTTAGATCGGCTGCTATGATTACTGGTAAGCGCTTCTCTTCATCCAGGAAGGCATAAACCAAGTGGCTCGGTAACTCCTTCAGTTCTAAAACTGGTGGGTCCTCGAATGAAGTCTTTACTTTCCGCACCCCAGACCTGTCAAGAAAAAGATAGGGATCAGTTGACAAGCTCGGCTCAGAAGCCAATAAAACAGCGAGTTGCTCCAACACTTGCTCGTTGGACAACTCCTCCTCATCCTCAACTAATGCTACTTGCAAAGGGTCAGAACATAAAATTTCTTGTAAATGGGACTCAACCACATCATCAATCACATCAAGAACATACAGTATTATCATAGTCCAGTGACTGTCTCATGGAAGTGGCCAGGTCAAAGGTAATGGTCTCATCATTAACTCTAAGCTTAAGCTTTCCATCGCTTACATCGATAACAGCCCTCGATGTAGCTAGGAAAGGCCTACCCAGGACAAGAGGTACAGTGCTATCACCCTCCATATCCATTACCATAAAATCTACAGGAAAGATAAATTTATCTACCTTTACAAGTACAGCTTCAACAATACCTCTAGGAATTTTAACAGTCCTATCTGCTAATTGAACACTCATCCTAGTGGCTTTGGCTCATGCAACCCTAATTTGGCAAATAAACTAGTGGGCATTAAGTTAATACTGGCTTCTAAATCAGCCAATGCACCACTAATTGATAAATCACCAATCATACAAGGGATAGTAAAACTCCCTAGATCTCGTCGCTTGAGTGGCAGTTTGTTCTGGAGAATAGCTGAACACTCCTCATTAAGCACCACCTGACCAAGATCCTCCAACTTCCTCTTGTTGCTCAAAATCTCCTTTAAGAACTTGGCGTATTTCGGCATCTGTGAAATTGCCTCAACAAAAGGTAAGTTAATTTTCAGCTGCTTAAATAAGTCAAGAAACTTACTGTATTGCTTATCCACTATATCCTGTCTCAACCTTGCAGGATATGGTACCGGGGGCTGATGCTCCCGCACAGGGCTCTTTTGCCTGTCTTCTTTCTTTCTCTCATTCTCTACCACCTCAAGGTCTGGTCCTTCCTTAGCTGGCTCAACCTGCACGATTGTATTATCCTTATCAGCTAAAGGCGAAGAACCAGTCAAATTCTTACCTGAACGTAAGGTGATAGCTTTGCAATGCTCCCTCGGGTTTGACTCTGTAGTGCTAGGGAGCGATCCTGAAGGTCTCTCTGAAAGCATCTTAGAAATTTGGCCAATTTGAGTCTCCAAGTTCTGAATCGAGGCCTGCTGATTCCTAAGTGCACTATCAGTCTGCTGGAATCTTGTTTCTGTAGATGTCACAAACTTCATCATGAGCTCCTCTAAATTTGACTTCTTTTCTTGGGGAGGAGGAGCTTGTGCAGCCCAAATTTGGTTATTCTTTGTGGTATTGATGAAGTCTTTGGAAACCTGGCGGACCCTGGGCATTATTGTTCCTCCAACTGAAATTAGGGTGATTGCGCCATCCAGGGTTGTATGTATTGCTGTAGGGGTTATTCTGCTGTCTTGGGGCATTCCCCATATAATCAACCTGTTCAACATCAGAAGATATAGTAGAATTAGATGGAAAACTAATAGAAGATGAAGCAAACATACCTCCATGATCTGATTCAGACCGTAATGCGGGCCACCACAAAACTTCGCAGCCAACGTCACGCGTGAACCGGCATCTGGAGTTGGTCGATCTTCTTGGTTAGAAGCTCCACTTGAGCTGCCAAGGCTGCTATAGAGTCCACTTGGTTGACCACTCCTTGTCTTCCTGGTTGGCTCCTAGAGGATTGCCATTGATAGTTGTTCATGGCCATTTCCTCTATCAAGTTCTGAGCTTGTTCGGGCATCTTACTATTTAGCGCCCCACCTGCTGCAGCATCCACCATCTGCCTCGTTGCGAGGTTCAACCTGCTGTAGAAGGTCTGAACCTGCATCCACACTGGCAATCCATGATGTGGGCAGCATCTCAAAAGTTCTTTAAATCTCTCCCATGCATCGTACATGCTTTCATCATCAAACTGCACAAAAGAAGATATGTCATTTCTAAGTTTAGCAGTTTTAGCGGGGGGAAAATACTTATATAAAAATTTTTCGGCCAACGCCTTCCAGGTAGTGATCGTCTGTTATGGAAGAGATTGCAACCATCTCTTTGCTCTGTCCCTCAAGGAAAATGGAAACAATCTCAGCCGAATGGCATCATCGGTTGTTCCATTTATTTTGAATGTGTCACAAATCTCCAAAAAGTTGGAGATATGTGCATTGGGATCCTCGCTGGGCAATCCTCCAAACTGCACGCTTTGTTGGATCATCTGGATAACATTGGCCTTTATCTCAAAATTGTTGGCCGCTACAGCAGGTCTGACTATACTAGTTTTCGTCCCATCCAAAGATGGTCGAGCAAACTCGTACATCGTCCTCTGATCCTCATCGGCGTGCGGGTCATGGTTTTCCATCGTGTCTAGTCTATCCACAGGTACCTCAACCTCAATCTCCTCCTCTTCTAATTGCAACCTCTTCCTTAAGAGTCTGAGGGATCGTTCTGGATCAGATAGAGGCTCTATAAGATTCGAGTTTGAGCTCCTGGTCATAAACTACTTGAAACCGAAAGTCCACACAACCACCGATCAACAAAAATAATATAATAATAAATAATAATAAAATTAAAGAATAAATGAATAAGACAAATAATGACTAAATTAACATAAAAACAATTCACTCTAGTTCACCGTTACAGCTCCTCGGCAACGGCGCCAAAAACTTGATGAGCTCTTTATGCAACCTACACCTAAGGCATTGAACCTACCGATGCAGCCTAGCACTAGTGAGTATCAAGGTCGTATCCCTGGAGATTGGGTGAACCTAGAGTTACTACTGCTTGCTATGTTATCTAGTCTGAAATAGGGTGTGAAAGTTCTAATGGTTATGAGTGCAATTAAGTAAATGAAGGACAACAATGGACAATTAAAAGACAATTGTAAAGAGAGAAATAAATCCAAAAGGGAGCCTAAGTGATGGAATTCTAAAGATGAATTTTATGGATTGCCGATCTTGCTTACCCGTGCCTAAATCCTGAATTGAATCCCGGTTCCTCTCTCGAGCTTACCGGATTCCTAAACCTGCACTAACCTAATGGAATCTCTTCCTATCAGATTACTACAAATTAGCATTAAGTATGATTTAAGACTATTAAGAGTTGTTAGTTCTTAATCCGGCGAGTAAATCAACCTCATCTCTAGTGTTAACTACTAGTCCTTACTATTCAAAATCCAGTTGTAACAAGCATTTCTCAATGTCAAGAAACAACCTAATAAACAATTAATCCAACGCCTCAAATTAATCGCATCAAACTTTTATTACCGAATAGCAAGAAGATTGCAAGAATGACAATTATAAAAACTAATAATTAAGCATAATCCATCAACAAAGGTGAACCCTAATGGATTTAAAGATCTAGCCTCATGTTCATAGTCAAAGCAATTAAAGAACAAAATAAGGAAAAACAAATTAAAGGTATGTACACCCTTCTCTTTCAAGTCGAATGAGAAACCCTAAATTTGCAAATTCAAAATCTCAAACCCTAGTTGCCTCTTGAATGCTCCCAAAGTTTGTCTTGATCTTCAATTCGATGTTGGAATAAGTGGAATCCCCCTTCAATTGATGAAAATTGATCTCTCCAGGTCTACAATTGAGGTATAGGAAATATTTGATTAAGTGTGTGTCTTGGAATTGAGTCCAAAAATCGTCCTCTTCAATTAGAATTCAAAATCGCCTATATAGTTGATTCAAGACAGAGTCCAGTCGGATGATTCAAAGACGGCCGAGTCCAGCCGTGCTGAATCTGTGGAGTCTGTTGTGCTGAGCCACCACAGGCCGTGCCCAAGCCGGTGCTGACTCCTTCCAGACCGTGCCCAAGGCCGTGCTGGAGGCCGTGGTGGCTACGGAAGTCATGCTGAAATGGCACAATTTGGGATAGCCTCTTGATAATTCAGCACGGCCGGAGTCCAGGCCGTGCTCAACCCTCGGGGTGCTTGTTCTCGCCCAATTTGATGGATTTTGCTCCGTAATCACACGTATTTCCCTCGATTACTGATGGTGTCCTTCGAAAATGACCTGAAACGAAAAGGGAGACAAAAGACAGGTGATTCTAGCATAATTCGGGATAATCATGCATAAAAATGTGAATAATCGGGCATGAAAACATGTGTAGTATGATGCTTATCAATTGTTTAGGGTCATATCAGTTTTGGTATTAGAGCTTAGGTTCAACTTCAAGATTGTAGTTGTTTAGTTAGTTCTTTTATTTCCAAAAATTAGTTAAAAGAAGAGTGAAAAATTCGTGCAAAAAAAAAGAGAAAGAAAAAGTGTTCATTTTAAGTAGAACTCCATTTAAGTTTGAAAATTCAAGCTTGGAGGTGAAGGAGCCGAAATTTCGAAAGTTTTTAATCAAGGGAATACATTTTGGGAGGCTTTTCATAAAAGAGGAAAAATTCAGCAAGTTTCCTAATCAAGGAATAGGAAAAGTATCTCCTTGATATATTCTTGATTTGGCCCAAAATCTTTTCCTAAACAAGGGAGAACTGATTTGGAAACAAGGGAAAACACAAGATAAGAAGTTTACTACTCAAGAAGATCTTTGCAAAAGAGGAAGCTTTACACTTAGGAAGCAAATTTTTTGTCTCCATAAGTTGTGCCAAATTATGCAAGCTAGTTAAGGAATTATTTCTTTCATTCCTAACTTAGGAAAAAGGAATATTTCTAATTGCTTCTTACCTATCTTCCTTCTAAAGTCAAAACATACGCACACACTCAACCTTAGCAGCCCTACCTAGAGGAACAAGACCCATCTTTTTCCCTTTCTTCTCTTGCCTAGCTGGCACCCCAACACCTTTGCTCAACATACCAAAATTTTTACCTTTTTTCCTTACCTATCGAAAACATATCTTACCACTATACAATACCATTGCTTCTTGCTTGCTGAATTACATGCCATACACCAACTACCCCAAAAAAGACTTAATCATTCTTACCCAGTCAACTACTATCTGATTCTTGATTTGACTTTAGTTTGTCCATATTACTTTATTTATTTATTCAAATTTATCTTCTAGTTTCTTTTTCTCATGGAATGAGGGCTTCAAAATATAAAATCTGCCTGCTACTTGAGGCAAGTTAGCATATTATTGCAGTGTAATAACTTATGGGAATCAAGTTTTCAGTTCTTTCAAGAATTTTGTGCACTTATCAACACTTGCGCTATTGAACATAGACTTATCGCTCATGTCCTTTCATTCTTTTATGTTCTTTATTTGTCCTTATGTTTAAATGAATTTGATTTGATCCTTACGCTTAGATGTATAGAAGAGAACAAAGAACTTATGCTTTCTTTCCTTATTGGATCCGAAAATCTTACCTATTTTCTCATTTTGTTTGTTTTGTTTATTCCTCTGTTTCTAATCTCTGTCTAATATAATGATTTTATTTTATTTAGGGAGCATAAGTATGAGTGTTGAGTGAAAGCGCGTGGAAGCGGCAATCATAGGCACCGATCCAATGGTTGGGCAAATGAAAAAAAAAGAAAATTATTTGATTGTGTATGATATCATTCTTCGAATAATCATTGAAAAATCTTCTAGAGGAAAGTGGGAACAATGAGAATTGAGGCACACTAAATATTCTAATGTAGGATTTGCACCATTAGAATCTCCATCATTCCTTATTCCTCTAGGCATGATGACTTCTGATGGCATAAGGATTAGAGTAAAGAATCATGCGAACTCAATTGACAAGCTTGACCGATGGCATTGTGCTTAGCTTCATTATCAAGTAGGATGAGATGTAAATCCACGGTCATAAGCAAGAAATCATGAAATCCAAGTGTAATACAAGCACCAATGCGAGCATCTTGATGTTAGGGCCGCATATAATGAAAATAGTTAGGTCAGAGTATTATTAGGTAGGCCTAAATGAATTTTTCCTTGTTTGTATTAAGCTGGCTCATGAAATTAGGACGTTGTTGATCAGTTAACTACTATCTTGTACTACAAAAACCACATGTAATTGAATACTTGATGGCAGTGGACATATTATTTGAGTTCTCTACCTTGCAAAAATCAAGATATGGGTTCTTTCAAGAACTTTGTGGACTTATCAAGACTCATTCTAGCAAACATAGACTTATCACTTACGCCCTTCCTTTCTTTTATGGTCTTTGTCGACCTTGTGTTTAAGTCAATTCGATTTTATCCTTTCGCTTAGCCATATGGAAGAATATAAAGAACTTGTGATTTCTTTCCTTATCAGATATGAAATCCCATCTATGTTCTCATTTTGTTCATTTCTTTTATTCCATGCTATCTAATCTCTGTTTAGTTTGATGGTTTAGTTTTTTAGCTAGCATAAATACAATTGACAAGCTTGACAGGTGGCATTATGGCATGACTTGATGATCTAGCAGGACGAGACACAAATCCATGCGCGTAAAGGAAAAATCATGTTGCTTTCGATTAATCCAAGAGGGAATGCGTGCAATTTGACGTCTAGGATGCATATAATTATGTAATTTGGACAAAAGTGTTATTAGGTATGCCCATATAAATTCTCCCCTACTTTTATGAATCTAGCTCATAAAATTTGGGACTGTGAGAGTTGTTAACCAGTCAACTCCTCTTTATCTTGTATGATAGTTTGGTTTTATCTAGGGAGCATAAACACGACTGCTGAGACAAAGCTCATGGAAGCATCAATCATAGGCACCGATTCAATACTTGGACAAATGCAAAGAGAGAAAATTAGTTGATCGAGTATTGATATCATTCTTCAAATGATTGCAAACAGAAGTTTTGGAGGAAAAGGGAACGATGAGAATTGAGGCTTGTTCCTTGTATCTCTAGGCACGAGGACTCCTGATGACACGGGGATTGGCATACAGAATCATAGGAATGCAATTGATAAGCTGAACCGGTAACATTGGGGTTAGCATGATGATCAGGCAAGACGAGACGTAAATCCATACGCTATAGTGAGAGATCATATGGGTTTCAATTAATCCAAGTGTAATACTAGTGGGAATACGAGCATTTTAATGTCTGGGATGCATATAAAGAACTAATTTGGGTTGGGTTATTATTAGGTAGGCCCTCGCAGATTTCCCCTTACTTTCATTAAGCTGGCTCATAAAATTTGGAACAACGAGAGCTATTGACCAGTCAACTCCTCTCCGGTTCTTGATTTGACTTTAGTTTATTCATCTTTCTTTATTTCTTCTTCATATGGAATTAGGCTTTCACACTATAAAAACTACATGCAACTGAATACTTGAGGCTAGTGAGCATATTATTTTAGTTTCCTACTTTGTAGGAAATCAAGTTATGCGTTCATGTAAGAACTTTGTGGACTTATGAAGACTTATACTAGCAAACCTAGATTTGGAATCAAGGCACACCCTAATATTCCAATCAAGATTTGGACCATTACGATCTCCATCATTGATAAGAACCCATCTAGCACTAGAAATCCTACTCCAATAAGGAATCCTAATGATGCAAATCCTACTAGCTGAAAGAATCCTATTCTGACAAGGAGTCCTACTCTAACTAGGAGTTCTACTCCAACAAGGAGTCCTAATGATATTGGAAATCTAAATGACATTAAGAATTCAAATGATATTGGGAATCTAGATCCAACTAGGATTCAAGATCCACTTCACATCCATGGAGACCCAATTATAAAGTCCAAGGCTAAGAAGATAAAAGAAGCTCTCAATGGGCTTATTCAAGACATTTGGGCTAACGACACATCAAGGCTTGAAGAGTTGAATTCAAATTCAAGGCTCATTAATTTAATTCAATTTATTCGGCTTGAATAAATCAAATATGGGCTTAATGAACATATAGGAGCACATAGGAGTTTGGACCTAATTAACTCCAGCAAAGATGGCCCATGCGTGTGACTTAAAGAAACTAAGTTTCTACTCCTAATGGGCGGCTACATAGTAATTTAGGAGTATTAGGACTTTGTTTTTAGTTATCTTTCTTAGTTAGGATGTTTGTCTCCATCCTATTTGAGTTGTAATTCCTTAATAGCTAAGAATTAGGGTTTTCTAAAGGCTATTAAAGCCTAGTATGAATTTTCAAGTTCATTGATTGATTAATGATTAATATTTTTTTTAGTTTATACTCTATTCTTAGTTCTTATTTAGAGCTAATTTGAACTTATCAAGCAATTTATTGTTTGTGGCATTCAAATTCGACATATTAATTTAGAATCCACACTCAATTGTGGCATCTTCTACCTTTAACATTTTAGGTTCGATTGTTTAATATACTTGAAAGGTCTAAGGTTTCCATTGATGTAGTTCTAAATAGATATTAGGTAATGAAATTGAACTTGCATACGGGTTTAATCCTTTGATATAGTTTAGGTATCGTGTTCTTGTTTGAATGCAAATCTTATTTATCAAGGAGTTGATCTATCCTTTTGGCGTACTTGGCATTAGGGTTTAGGGGACTTAGTTTTCCTTTAATTCAGTAGTGGTCTTTGATCCTGCATTAAAATAGCTCCAATTCCTATACCACTAGCATCACATTCAATTTTAAAGGTCTTTTCAAAGTTATGTAAAGCAAGCAAAGGTGCATTACATAATTTATTATTAAGTTCATTAAATGCATGTTCCTGTGCATCACCCCACACAAATCCTACATTTTTCCTAACTAACTCATTTAATGGTGCAGCTATAGCACTGAACTCCTTAATGAATCTCCTATAGAAGCCCACAAGTCCATGAAACCTTCTGACCTCACTAGCATTCTTAGGTGTCGGCCAGTCTCTTATAGCTTCTAACTTGTCCTCATCAACCTCAACAACTTGACTAGATACTACAAAACCTAAAAAGATAACCTTCTCGATGCAAAAACTACACTTTTTAAGATTAGCATACAACTTTTCTTTCCTAATAATACTGATGGGTGCTACTCGTGTTAGCTACAATCTAAGGCAGTGTACCTATCGATGCAGTCTAGCACTAATGGCGAGTATCAAGGTCGTATTCCTCGGGAAAGCGAAAGCCCAGAGTTACTGCTTTGTTCTTTGTTATATTAACCTAAAATGGATGATGAATAAATTCTAAACTAACTATTAAATACGAGCTAAGTTCTAAGGGAGATGCAAGCGTGATTGATAAACGAAATAATCAAGACAAGAAGAAAAACCCAAAGGGAATCTAAACTAGTTGGCAACCGAACAAAAGATAAAGGATCGGTGAGTCTAATTATGCTACCCGTGGACGAATTCTTAACCTCAATTCGGTTTCTCTCGAGATAACTGAATTCCTAAACCTAATAACCTAAAGTTGGAATCTCTTCCTAACGATTGATTCTTAAATTAGCATTAAGCTTTAATCCGCCTCTATTAAGCTTTGTTAATTCTTAATCCAGCTAGTTAATTATCCTTATCTCTAAGCGATTATTAACCAGTTCTTGTTATTCAAAATTCCAATTGCCAAATGGATTTCTCAATCTCATAAAGCAATCTAAACATCACAATTCACAACGTCTCATGAATAATGCATAATCTT
Source organism: Ricinus communis (assembly GCF_019578655.1). Taxonomy (NCBI): domain Eukaryota; kingdom Viridiplantae; phylum Streptophyta; class Magnoliopsida; order Malpighiales; family Euphorbiaceae; genus Ricinus; species Ricinus communis. Next base: position 16,018,267 of record NC_063258.1, read on the forward strand.
ATTAATACTGAAAACAAGAAGAATACAAAACCAACTCGAACAATCCAATAATATAATATCAAGCCAACATAGTAAAGAAATCCCAATGGATTAAATCAATCTAGCTAATCATGTTCATTCTCAAAATATACAAGAATTCAATTACAACAATAAGCAAAGGTAGAAAAAAACCCGATTACACCCTTGGATGAGAGTAAACAATTTAAATCCTTTTGCACCAATTGAATCGATTCTTGTTCCTCTTGCTCGATTTGAAAATCAATCAACGAACCTTGCCCAATCTTCGATCCTTCAAGGAAATCCGATTGAAACCTTGATCCAAGTCTCCTTTTCCCTTGGTCTCAGCTCAAAAAACCCTTAGAGAAAGAAAAATTAGGGTTTGTGACGTTCTAACCCTAGCCTCCTCTGTTCTTTTCTTTTCGTTCTTTTAATTAATACCCCTGTCGCCTCCAACACGGCCGTGTTCCTGGCCATGTTCTCAACACGGGATGTGTTCCTGGCCGTGTTACTCTCTGTGGCCGTGCTCCCTAAAAACTACTCCTTCTTTGATGTTCAACACGGCCGTGTTTGTCCCCGTGTTAGTAACACGGCCCATGCTTATGACCGTGTTGAGAATACGGCCAATGTTGAGATCAACACGGCCATGTTCAGCTTCCTCATGCTCGTACTTAGCTCGTTTCGGCAGCTTTGACGTCCAATTATGCTCCAATTCTTTCCTTTTTCATCCTTTGACCTTTTTTGGACCTAATGCACACAAACATATATATAAGGTGAGTGTTGAGACCAATTCACATCCAAATGTCCATAAAATCAATCTTAAAAAAACCCATTTAGATGTGTGTATTTTACGCACATCAAATAACCCCACACTTAGCTCATTGCTTGTCCTCAAGCAATCAAAAGTAAAATAAGGAAAATAAACCACTAAGGAACAATACTTAAACTGACAAACAAGCTAGAGGGTTCTTGCACATATCCTTAACAAGCACAAGTCAAACAAAAAGAAATGAAGCAATCAATTCAAGTATCACAACCAAGATGCCAATAATTCACAAAATACTGTCTCAAGGAAATTATTAAGAACCATCTCCTCACCAGATTCACTCTAAATCACTCAAAGTGGTTAAAGAGTAGTGTTTAATCGCTCAATGCATCAACTACTGCCTTAGTTACTATATGCTTGCTCTTAAATCCTACTCTTACCACTTATGGAGAGTCAACAACCATGTCAAGAGGTCTTTATAAGGGTTGTAATGGGGATTAGGTAAGGGTAGGTAAATTTGGTCAGAGTTGAACCTATGGTGTTCTGCAATGAAATACATGACATGCACACAAGTCACAATGATCACAAGGGGTAAACAATGGATACTAGTCCAAGGTGGGAAATAGGAATCAAGTCAAAATGTTTAGCTCACTTACTTTCTTTCTTTTCATCACCTTTTCCTCTTTTTTTTTCTTTTTTTTTCATAAGGGAAGAACATTCACATAATAGAGTGAATTTCTTTTTGGATTGAAGTAAGCTGCTACAAGATTCCAAAGCTATTCCCAAAACAAAAATTCCCAATAAAAACAACTCATGTGCAAAATCATAACCCAAAGCATAATAAAACTAAGTGGCAATGAAATATGATAGAAAATGGTGAAAGAGGGGGTTATCTACAGAATCAAAAAACAAATGAAGGCTATTTGGCTAGAATGAAAAACCTAAGTGCCTCTATCATACCAAAGTGTTAAACTCTCCTTGTGGCTCTCATAAGCATTACCGAGCAAGTTCTAAAAGTAAAGAGCGATTTGGCACTCTCAAGAAGAAATAAATACAAGCATATAAAGTGTATGCTTACAATTTAGGCTCAATTTCTCACAAGTGTGCTTTTGAGTAGGTTCCAAACAAAAATCATCAAAACAGAATTAAATAAACCAAAGCAACTTAGTGCAAAACTCAAACTAATTATCTTACATTCTTCCGCAAGACTCAACACTATCGGTTTTACCCGATCACATGGACATAAACAGGATTTCAAAAGCAAGTCAACAGTAAGAGCATCGAAACAAAGTGAAAAATTTTCAAAATTTTACAAAAAAATTGCACAAAGAATAAATAAATAACTAAGATGGGATAAATATCACCCACCCCACACTTGAAGGACACACTGTCCTCAGTGTACAAAATATATGAAATGAAAAAGGAAAAAGAAACTAATACTGCCCTGATTATGGCTCCGGAGTGAAAAGAGGTGCATCAATAGGTATATCAGTATACCGGCCGGTCTGTGGTGGAGGAGTGGCTGCTCTCTGAGGATCGGAAGTAGTGTCACATGCGGTGGTGGATCGGCCAGGAGCAGCATCAATAGGAGGCTCGTCAGGCTACTGTGTTGAAAGGTGCTCAGTCGGAGAGGGAGGGCCAGCTAGATCATCCGCTAGAGGGATGTCAAAATGGCTCTGCTCTGGAACCCGGCTCTGTGGACAGGCAGGTGCAAAGTCTGTAGCAAAAATATCATCGAACATGTCATTGGCCATAGAGGCCTCTAACCTACCTCCCTGCTCAATCAGGGCTTGAAGCATAGCCCTCTGCCTCTCAAACTGAGCCATCATCTGGCTCTGAAACTCAGCCTGACGCTGTAAAAGGTCCTGTTGAAAAGCCTCTTGTCGAATGAAATGCTGCTGCTGCTCCTCTGCCAACCTCTGCACTCTAAGCTGCAGCTCTCTAAACTCAATTGGGGAGACTCCTAAAACAGCTGAAGAAGACCCAGAAGGAGCTGAAGTAGACAGTTTGGAGGAAGACTCTGGAATATCAGAAGAAGGTGGGACATCCTGTGTACCATGGGCTCGTGGGGCAGGTCGCTCCTCTCTGAGTGCTGCCAAGAGAGCATTCCTCAGTCTATACTCTGGTCCTAGCGGACCCTGCCTACGAGTCACCATCCCCATACTAACCATCTGGGGAAGTCCCAACGTCTCCATCACCCCCAGCTCTGTCAAATGTGGTATCGCTTCCTCCAAAACTCCTAAGCTCCTAGCTAGTCGAGTAATGTAAGTCCCAAAACAGAAAAATACCTTCTTTGAGTTATTGTAGAAGGCACTGATCTGTCTGGCCAATAAGTACCCCATGTCGGCTGATCGTGCCGTGCATCTTGTAAAGTATAAACAGTCTGGCTGGGTAACTACACCACCACTATCTCCCTGCCGGTGATGGTCCTAGCCAAGTAATGCATGCAAGTACCGCAGCCCTCGTGCAAGTTAGACGCCTTGACCGGCCGGCATCAGAATCGCTGTCATAAGAAATCTCAGCCCACATCTCATGGATATGACACACCGCATGTGTATACAGTGACTATAAACCTCTCCAAATTGCATCCTCCTCAGTCCACAAGCCTAAGTGTACCCCAAACTGCTGTACACTCATCGTGAAAGTCTGCCTTGCTAGTCTGAAACTGATCGCATCCGGTTGTTGGAAGTCCCACAACTGGCTTTGCAGAAAGAAAGTGCTGGCAAACTCCACAGTCAACTCCCTATATGTTGGTTCAACAATGTCAAAGAAATGTTGAAATGGGGGTGTCTTAAGATATCGGCGGATCGCACAAGTCCGACGGTCTCCAGTCTTGGCCAGTCTATCCTACGCCCTTTCCCAAATCTTTGTGCCTCATCGATTGATATCTCACGCTCAAAGGTGGGCTGCCCTTGGAAAAGTAGGAATCGATGGCTGCGGTGGTCTAATTTGGCTGAACTAGTCGGTGCGCTGACGATCGAGAGGAAGAGGAACCATCGGTCCGCCTCCTCTTGTAAACTCTTGATCCTCGTCTGGTGGACATGGTATCTGAAAAGGAAACTTTTAGTACTAAGGATCAACAAAATTCTGGCAGCATAACGGCATAAAATGGATAAACCAAATGATTTAACTCGATAAAATTAAACTGCTTAATGTCCTGCAAAGAAAATTTAATCCACAATACTGCCAACCGACGCTAACCAATTAAATTTGCAATTCATCCATATGAAGTTTACTTCGCCATAATCCATCACAAGGCAAACCAACATGCTAATGTAAAACAGACACAAACAGAGTTGACTATCTACGACAGAGCCTATTGTTTAGCGAGCGACAATAATAATAAAGAGAAAAATAAGAAATTAATCACAATCATAAATAATGCTAGAAAAGAAAAACGGAAAATATGAGCAAGTTAAGTATATAAACTATATTAAAGAAAATAAAAGAAAATTAAGCACAAACACGAATGTAAATGCATGCACCAAATAATAAAATAAGGGAATAAACAAAAAATAAATAAATAAATAAATAAATAAAAAAAATAAAAAAAATGAAACACAAAGAAAATATAAATTCGAACTAATATCAAAATAAAATAATGAAAAATGAAGTTGGAGGGTACTTACTTGACAAACGCAATATCCAAAGCCTTCGAAATGAGAAATAAGATGTGAGAGAGTAAGAGATGGGGGAGAGCAAAATTTTTTTTGAATGAAGTGGTATATATAGGCAAGTGTGCTGAACACGCCCGTGTTTGACAACATGGGACGTGTTCATGAACATGGTATGGATATCGGGCCGTGTTAAGCGAATAAAAACGTGCTGACTTACCACTTCTCAGAACACGCCCGTGTTACGGACACGGTCTTGGACACGGGAACGTGTTGTGGACACGGCAGGGCATAAATTCCCGTGTTAGCTTCTGTGAACGTGTTCATCTTAGTTTGATTTTCTTCAATCAGAACACGGGCCGTGTTAATTAACACGATCTTGAACACGCCCGTGTTGATCTCCAGATAATGCAAAAGTTGCGATTCTCAGCACTTTCTCACTCTTTCTCACCTGCAAAACCAATAAATCCTCAACTCATACACTCAACATAAATAAAACTTAACAAAAACCAACTATAAAACCTAATCAACTAAGTTCATAATGCAAGGGTAAAGTATTCAAATTGAAAAATAGAATTTGGGGTGCCTCCGAAAAGCGCTTTTTTTTATGTGATGAGTCTTCTTAGCTGGACTCATGGTGAAAAGCAAATGGTGGGGATTGGCGACCATCCATCCTTCTTCCAAGCAAATGGCTTCAAGTATCCGCTTAAAGGGATAATCGTCGACTTCCTCTTCCCGACAGTCAAGCAAGCTGCCAGTATGATGGGCAAAACTCGCTCCTCATATATTTGCACGTAGTCATGAGGCTCTAGGGGCTCTTCCAATTTGAAAGCTAGAGTTTCAACAATTGGAAGGATCGACGGTTGGGCAATTTCTTCAGGAGTGTTGATGGTTTTCACCTTGGCTTGGTTCACTTGCTAGGAGAAACTCGAGCTCCTCCAAGACTTCTTCATTGGACAACTCGTGCTCATCTTCCATCATCGAAGGGACTTGTGGAAAATCCACCAAAAATTCCTCTAACTGCAACTCAGCATCATCAACTGTGTATTCTTGTTGGTAGTCTTTCAGAGGGATCATGTTTGCCTCTTCCTTTTCTGGTTCTATCTCCATGTTCAAAGAGTCGTCCTGCACATAAGCATCATCGTCAAACATAATAGATAAACCAGAAAAATTCTCACCTGAATGCAAAGTGATGGTGCTCAAATGTTCCTCGGATTCAGCAGCGTTTGATGGAGTTCTCAATTGCTCTTCCGCTAGTAACTTGAAGATTAAGCCTACTTGATGCTCTATGTTGTTAATCGAGGCTTGTTGATCTTCAAGTATCCTCTCTGTTTGTTGGAATCTTTCCTCAAGACTTGTTATGAACCTCATCATCAGCTCCTCTACCACTAACTCTTCATCTTGAGTTGAAGGTGCAACATTAGGCTGCTGATGTAGTTGCTGAATTCCTAGTGGTTCTTGGCCATCTAAGCTCCATCCAAAGGGTGAATGAGTGCTCCACTCTTGATTGTAGGTGCTTCTATACGAGTCATTTGGCCAACTTCCCGTATAATTCATTTGTGCACAGTTATAAGAACAATGAGCAACATCATTATACAATGGACAATCATTACACACATCTAAACCACAACAAAATTCACAAAAGACTTGAGATGAAAGGATAGGAGAAGAGAGTTGATCGGTAGCCCTGCAAAATGATTCCACTCGAGCTTCTAAAGATGCACGGGTATCCCAATTTTTAGCACTCTCTTGGTTCGTAATCCCATTCTCCAATGCATCACACAAAGAGTATGAGTTTAGCATTGAACCTCCTTATCATTCACTATCTGAATCATAAACTTAAGCTAAATAAATATGTACAAATAAAATAAAATAAATAAACAAATAAAAATAAAAATCATAAAATAATAAGAAAGAAAAAAATGGCTAAATTAACAAATAGCAAATTTCACTCTAGTTTTCAAACAATTCCCCGGCAACGGCGCCAAAAACTTGATGGCTGCTACTCGTGTTAGCTACAATCTAACGCAGTGTACCTATCGATGCAGTCTAGCACTAATGGCGAGTATCAAGGTCGTATTCCTCGGGAAAGCGAAAGCCCAGAGTTACTCCTTTGTTCTTTGTTATATTAACCTAAAATGGATGATGAATAAATTCTAAACTAACTATTAACTACGAGCTAAGTTCTAAGGGAGATGCAAGCGTGATTGATAAATGAAATAATCAAGACAAGAAGAAAAACCCAAAGGGAATCTAAACTAGTTGGCAACCGAACAAAAGATAAAGGATCACTACCTAATTATGCTACCCGTGATTTAATTCTTAACCGAATTCGGTTTCTCTCTCAAGATAACTGAATTCCTAAACCTAAGAACCTAAAGTTGGAATCTCTTCCTAACGATTGATTCTTAAATTAGCATTAAGCTTTAATCCACCTCTATTAAGCTTTGTTAATTCTTAATCCGGCTAGTTAATTATCCTTATCTCTAAGCGATTATTAACCAGTTCTTGTTATTCAAAATTCCAATTGCCAAACGGATTTCTCAATCTCATAAAGCAATCTAAACATCACAATTCACAACGTCTCATGAATAATGCATAATCTTATTAATACTGAAAACAAGAAGAATACAAAACCAACTCGAACAATCCAACAATATAATATCAAGCCAACATAGTAAAGAAATCCCAATGGATTAAATCAATCTAGCTAATCATGTTCATTCTCAAAATATACAAGAATTCAATTACAACAATAAGCAAAGGTAGAAAAAAACCCGATTACACCCTTGGATGAGAGTAAACAGCCCCAAATCCTTTTGCTCCAATTGAATCGATTCTTGTTCCTCTTGCTCGATTTGAAAATCAATCAATGAACCTTGCCCAATCTTCGAGCCTTCAAGGAAATCCGATTGAAACCTTGATCCAAGTCTCCTTTTCCCTTGGTCTCAGCTCAGAAAACCCTTAGAGAAAGAAAAATTAGGGTTTGGGACGTTCTAACCCTAGCCTCCTATGTTCTTTTCTTTTCGTTCTTTTAATTAATACCCTTGTGACCTCCAACATGGCCGTGTTCCTGGCCGTGCTCTCAACACGGGATGTGTTCCTGGCCGTGTTACTCTCTGTGGCCGTGCTCCCTAAAAACTACTTCTTTTTTTATGTTCAACACGGCCGTGTTTGTCCTCGTGTTAGTAACACGGCCCATGCTTAGGATCAGAGCTGAGAACACGGCCAAGTGTCGAGATCAACACGGCCATGTTCAGCTTCCTCATGCTCGCATTTAGCCTGCTTCGGCTTTGACGTCCAATTATGCTCCAATTCTTTCCTTTTTCATCCTTTGACCTTTTTTGGACCTAATGCACACAAACATATGTATAAGGTGAGTGTTGAGACCAATTCACATCCAAATGTCCATAAAATCAATCTTAAAAAAACCCATTTAGATGTGTGTATTTTACGCACATCAAATACCTAAAATTAAACGCACATGCATAACATGTTCATCTAAAGATCTAGAATAAAATAAAATGTCATCAAAATAAACAACTACAAATTTACCCAAGTATTCATGCAAAACATGATTCATTAATCTCATGAAAGTACTAGTGCATTAGTAAGACCAAAAGGCATAACAAGCCATTCATACAAACCATATTTAGTCTTAAATATTGTTCTCCATTCATCCCTAACATTCATGCGAATTTGATATTAACCATATTTCAAGTCAGTCTTAGTAAACAAATAAGAACCATACAATTCATCAAGCATATCATCTAATCTAGGAATAGGATGAAGATACTTTACGGTGATCTTGTTGATGGCTATACAATCAACTTTCTATTGCATACCCCTTATCTAGCAATTCCCACGCTTGTCTTTGGATCTCCTTAGTCTCATGTGGATTAGTCCTATATGCTGGTCTATTAGGTATGGCAGCCCTTAGAATGAAGTCTATATGATGTTCTATGCCTCTAATTGGTAGTAAACCACTTGGCACCTCCTTGGGAAACATATCTTTCAAATTCCTGTAAAAATTCAACAAATACACTAGGCAATAACCTCACTTGCTCTAGCTATTAAATTCACATTCTTTTCACTTTTCTCTCTAGGCCGATTCTTTACTACTTTTTCGTTACTCTTAATCTTTTTTCTATTCTCTAAAATACCCTTTTTACTCTTTTTTTTTCTTCTCGGCCTCTACTCTCATCTTTTCTATCTGACATTGGTTTTCATATACTTCCTTTGAGGAAAGTGGTGTCAATATGGGCTTTCTTCCATCCTTGGTGAATGAATACCAATTAAGGTACCTATCATGCATTGTCATCGTATCAAATTGCCATGGTCTCCCAAGCAACATATCACTAGCATGCATAAGTACTACATTGCATAACACCTCATCATGATATTTACTAATAAATAAGAAAATAATTGCTTGCTAGTTTACTTTAACCTCACCATAATCATTAAGCCATTAAAGCTTATATGTAAATGGATGTGGTATGGTAGGCAACCCCAATCTACTAATCAAGAAAGTACTTACAACATTAGTGCAACTCCCACTATTAATAATCACATTACACGCCTTGCCTTATACATGAAATCTTGTATGAAACAAGTTGTCCCTTTGTTGCTCATGGCAATCTTTTTGATAATACATTTCTCACACACAACGCATGTTTTTAACACTCAAAACAAAACAAAATTAAAACGAAACTAGACTTAATGAACACGATTAAGCCAAAACACAAAAAAGAAATATAAGAACAAGATGTAACAGAAAGTAACTAACCTTAATGAATGAATAACAAAAAGGACATAATTAAAATACCAAAATGATTTTGTTTTCTAATTTTAGAATTCTAGCAATTGACTTAAACAAAGAACTAATAACATGAACCGAATTGAAAGAAAGAACAAAGAAACATAAGAAATCAGAATTGACTAATGAAAATATGAAATGATAAAACCTAATCTATAGCCAAAGCTCTGATACCAAATGATATGGAACCTCCATGAATAAGCTTGAGAACCCCTTTTAAATTGTGGACCCCCATTATGTTAATATAAAAACCCTGATAAGCATCATACTACACATGTTTTCATGCCCGATTGTTCACATTTTTATGCATGATTATCCCGTTTTATGCTAGAATCACCTGTCTTTTGTTTCCCTTTTCGTTTTAGGTCATTTTCGAAGGACACCATCAATAATCGAGGGAAATACGTGTGATTACGGAGCAAAATCCATCAAATTGGGCGAGAACAAGCACCCCGAGGGTTGAGCATGGCCTGGACTCCGGCCTGTGGTGGATCAGCACGCCTTCCGTAGCCACCACGGCCATTTCAAAGACGCCAGAGGCCACCACGGCCTCCAAAGACGGCCTGTGGTGGATCAGCACTGCATTGGGCCATGTGGTGGCTCGGCCTGAAGACAACAGACTCAAGACACTGGACTCGATCAATTGAATCAACAATTAGACTCCGGCCGTCTTTGAATTAACTATATAGGCGATTTTGAATTCTAATTGAAGAGGATGATTTTTGGACTCAATTCCAAGACACACACTTAATCAAATATTTCCTATACCTCAATTGTAGACCGGGAGAGATCAATTTTCATCAATTGAAGGGGGATTCCACTTATTCCAACATCGAATTGAAGATCAAGACAAACTTTGGAAGCATTCAAGAGGCAACTAGGGTTTGAGATTTTGAATTTGCAAATTTAGGGTTTCTCATTCAGCTTGAAAGAGAAGGGTGTACATACCTTTAATTTGTTTTTCCTTATTTTGTTCTTTAATTGCTTTGACTATGAACATGAGCAGCTAGATCTTTTGAATCCATTAGGGTTCACCTTTGTTGATGGATTATGCTTAATTGTTAGTTTTTTATAATTGTCATTCTTGCAATCTTCTTGCTATTCAGTAATAAAAGTTTGATGCAGTTAATTTGAGACGTTAGATTAATTGTTTATTAGGTTGTTTCTTGACATTGAGAAATGCTTGTTATAACTGGATTTTGAATAGTAAGGACTGGTAGTTAACACTTAGAGATGAGGTTGATTTACTCGTCAAATTAAGAACTAACAACTCTTAATAGTCTTAAATCATACTTAATGCTAATTTGTAGTAATCTGATAGGAAGAGATTCCATTAGGTTAGTGCAGGTTTAGGAATCCGATAAGCTCGAGAGAGGAACCGGGATTCAATTCAGGATTTAGGCACGGGTAAGCAAGATCGGCAATCCATAAAATTCATCTTTAGAATTCCATCACTTAGGCTCCCTTTTGGATTTATTTCTCTTTTTACAATTGTCTTTTAATTGTCCATTGTTGTCCTTCATTTACTTAATTGCACTCATAACCATTAGCTGGTATGTTAGAACTTTCACACCCTATTTCAGACTAGATAACATAGCAAGCAGTAGTAACTCTAGGTTCACCCGATCTCCAGGGATATGACCTTGATACTCACTAGTGCTAGGCTGCATCGGTAGGTTCACTGCCTTAGGTGTAGGTTGCATAAAGAGCCCATCAAACCCCAACAACCAATTCGGTTCAACCCCAATTTCAAAATACTCCATAAGAAAATGATCAATCTACTTGAATGTTTCTTAAGTATGCATTCTACACAAGAACACAAAGACCATGTTTTGCGTCCTTTTATCGACAAGCTTATTGTTGTGTATTTTGATGGCATATTAGTCTATAGCAGTTCCATGCATGAGCATTTAAAGCATCTTAGGACTTTATTTGATGTCTTGCAAAGAGAAAAGCTTTATGCTAATCTTGGCAAGTGTGATTTTTGCACTCCTAAGGTACTTTTTCTTAGATATGTTGTTAGTGCTAGTAGGATTAATATAGATAAATAAAAGGTAGAGGCTATTGCTTTTTGGCTAACGCCTAAGAGTGTGAGTGAGGTGAGATCTTTTCGTGACCTAGCTAGCTTCTATAAGCGATTTGTTAGGGATTTTTCTACCCTTGCCGCCACTTTAATTGAGATTATTAAGAAGCATGAAGGTTTTAAATGGAGAGAGGCACAACTTATGGCATTTTAGGTTTTGAAAGATAAATTGATTAATGCTCATGTACTTGCTTTGCCTAATTTTGATTCTACTTTTGAGATTGAATGTGATGCTTCTAGTGTTGATTGGAGCTGTATTGATGCAAGAGGATAGGCCAATTGCCTATTTTAGTGAAAAGCTCTCATGATTTCTATGAATTACGAATGCCTTGGGCAATAAATAATGTTGCCATGTCTCCAACGCCCGCACCAATGAAAACATCTCCTTAAAGCATTTGAAGGGTCAAAAGAAATTGAACAAAAGGCATGCAACTTGCAATTCATTTATAGAGACTTTTCCTTATATGATCAAATATAAGAAGGGTAAGGATAATATGGTGGCTAATGCACTCTCTAACAGGTATGCCTTGATTAACACACTTCATTCTAAATTGATTGGATTTGAATTACTTAAAGAACATTATCTTGATGATCCTGATTTTGGAAGTGTGTATGATGCATGCGAGCATGGAGCTTTTGATAAATACTGTAGGCATGATATCTACTTGTTTAAGAATAATTGATTATGTGTGCCTAATTGTTCTGTGCATAGATTATTTTTAAAAGAATCGCATGAGGGAGGATTGATGAGGCATTTTGGTGTTGCTAAGACTTTAGATATGTTGCATGAGCACTTTTATTGGTAAAAGATCATGCTGATGTTAAGAAATATTGTGCCAACTATGTTGTTTGTTTACGTGCTAAGTCTAAAAGCAACCCCCATGGATTGTATATGCCATTGCCTATTTCTATTACACCTTGGGTTGATGTTTCTATGGATTTTATATGAGGATTGCTAAGGTCTAGGCATGGCAATGATAGTATTTATATGGTGGATAGATTTAGTAAATTGGCACACTTTATTACATGTCATCAAACCGATGATGCATCACATATTGCTGATTTATTCCTTAGAGAAGTAGAATAAGAAACTAGATGCTAAACATGAATAAATAAATAAATAAATATAAATAAACTAAAGTCAAATCAAGAACGAGAGAGGAATTGACTAGGCAACAACTCTCATAGTCCCAAATTTTATGAGCCAGCTTAACAAAAATAGGGGTAAATTCTCGCGGCCCAACCTAAAAGCAGACCGACATAAATTACATTATTATATGCATTTCAAAGTCAAAGCGCTCGAATTTCACTACTATTACACTTGGATTAATAAAAAAACAACATGAGTTCTACCTTACGTGCATGGATATATGTCTCATCCTGCTTGATCATCAAATTAAGGCCCAATGCCATCGGTCCAGCTTGTCAATTACGCTCCCATGATTCCTTATGCAAATCCTTGTGTCATTAGGAGTCCTCATGCCTATTGGAACAAGGAAGGATGGAGATCCAAATGGTGCAAATGCTGAATCGAAATATATGGGCGTACCTAGATTCTCGTCATTTCTACTTTCCTCTAGAAGATTTGGCCGTGATCATTCAAAGAATGACATCAATACACGATCAACTAATTTTCTTTCTTACATTCATTGAAGCATTGGATTGGTGCCTATGATTGCTACTTCCACGCACTTTCACTCAATACTTGTGTTTATGCTCCCTAAATAAAACCAAACCATCATATTAGATAGAGATTAGAAAGAGATACAAAATAAACAAACAGAATGAGAATATAGGTAGGATTTTTAGATTCGGTAAGAAAAGAAATCACTGGTTCTTTGCTCTTCCTTACGGCTAAGTGTAAGATCAAATCAAATTAATTTAGACACAAGGATAGACAAAGAACACAAGAGAAAGGAAGGAAGTGAGGGATAAGTCTATACTCACAAGTGTGAGTGTTAATAAGTCCAGAAAGTTCTTAAAGGAACCTATAACTTGATTTGCCGCAAGGTCGAAAACTGAAATAATAGGCTCTCTAGCCTCAAGTATTCAGTTGCATGCAATTTTTATAGTGCCAAAGCGCGCATTCAATAAGAAGAAGAAAGTAGAATCTAAATATGAAAAATGAATAAACTAAAGTCAAATCAAGAACGAGAGAGGAGTTGATCGAGAAACAACTCTCACAGTCGCAAATTTTATTAGCCAACTTAATAATAATAAGGGTAAATTCGCGTGGACCTATATAAAGATACTTTAACCTAAATTACTTGGTATGTTATGTTTGATCTAGTCTATGACAAACTATGAAAAGTTATGAAGGGTGATGAGCATAGTTTTACACATATTTGCTTGCATATTATTGCGTATGTTCTTAGCAATTATTGTGCTTTTATTCCCAGATCATCCGTGTTTTGTGTTCTTTTGCATTTCAGGAACATTTATAGGACCATCATCGGTGTTTAAGCAATTATAGATCAATACGTGTGGAAACGGACGAGAATTCATCAAGATCGGACAAGAGCCCGCAATGCATACATTGAGCCCGGCTTGGACTCTGGCCGTGCTCAACCATTGGCTTTGATTCTTGAAATTGGCACTTTGGGCACGGTTTCCGTAGCCACCACGGCCTTCAGCATGGCTCGTGGTGGATAACACGAGGAGCAAAACGGCCATGGTGAAACCCTACTTGGTGAGATCCACAGTTTCAGCACGGCCTGGACTTCGGCCGTGCTAACCAGAGGGGAAGAAGTGACATAGAGCCCTGGCGGCTGGTTCGATTTTTGCACAGTATTGAGTGCAAAAGAGAGTTGCGGGGAGTAAGAATCCCGGAATCGCAAGGTTCCGAGTGCAAAACAGTAGTGGAAGCAATTCAAGAGGCAGTTTGGGAGATTAATCAAAGTGTAGATCCAGATTTGGAGTTGTTCACCCAATTCGAGAGAAAAGGATGTACATGTTTTATTTTCATTATTCTTTCATTGTAATTGATTTCCTAGATTGTTTTAAACATGAACATGTTTAGCTAGACTGACTTAATCCATTGGGATTTCTTTACTATGTTGGCTTGATATTATATTGTTGGATTGTTTGAGTTGGTTTTGTATTCTTCTTGTTTTCAGTATTAATAAGATTATGCATTATTCATGAGACGTTGTGAATTGTGATGTTTAGATTGCTTTATGAGATTGAGAAATCCGTTTGGCAATTGGAATTTTGAATAACAAGAACTGGTTAATAATCGCTTAGAGATAAGGATAATTAACTAGCTGGATTAAGAATTAACAAAGCTTAATAGAGGCGGATTAAAGCTTAATGCTAATTTAAGAATCAATCATTAGGAAGAGATTCTAACTTTAGGTTATTAGGTTTAGGAATTCAGTTATCTCGAGAGAAACCGATTGGTTAAGAATAAATCACGGGTAGCATAATTAGACTCACCGATCCTTTATCTTTTGTTCGGTTGCCAACTAGTTTAGATTCCCTTTGGGTTTGTCTTCTTGTCTTGATTATTTCATTCATCAATTACTCCTGCATCTCCCTCGGAACTTAGCTTGTAGTTAATAGTTAGTTTAGAAATTATTCATTATCCATTTTAGGTTAATATAACAAAGAACAAAGGAGTAACTCTGGGCTTTCACTTTCCCGAGGAATACGACCTTGATACTCGCCATTAGTGCTAGACTGCATCGATAGGTACACTACCTTAGATTGTAGCTAACACGATTAGCAACCCATCAAGTTTTGGCTGCTTCTGCGGGAATTATATGAAAACTAGAGTGAAATTTGCTATTTGTTAATTTAGCCATTTTTTTTCTTCTTTTTCTTTCTTATTATTTAATGATTTTTTTTTGTTTATTTATTTTATTTTATTTGTACATATTTATTTAGTTTAAGTTTATGATTCAGATAGTGAATGATAACGAGGTTCAATGCTAAACTCAAAATCTTTGTATGACGCATTGGAAAATAGGAATAGGAACTAAGAGAGCGCTAAAAATTGGGATGCCCGTGCATCTTTAGATGCTCGAGTGGAATCGTTTTGCAGGGCTACCGATCAACTCTCTTCTCCTATCCTTTCATCTCAAGTCTTTTGTGAATTTTGTTGTGGTTTACATGTGTGTAATGATTGTCCATTGTATAGTGATGTTGCTCATTGTTCTTATAGCGTGAGCGAATTGAATTATACGGAAGTTGGCCAAATGACTCGTATGGAAGCACCTACAATCAAGAGTGGAGCACTCATTCACCTTTTGGATGGAGCTTAGATGGCCAAGAACCACTAGGAATTCAGCAACTACATCAGCAGCCTAATGTTGCACCTTCAACTCAAGATGAAGAGTTAGTGTCAGAGGAGCTGATGATGAGGTTCATAACAAGTCTTGAGGAAAGATTCCAACAAACAGAGAGGATACTTAAAAATCAACAAGCCTCGATAAACAACATAGAGCATCAAGTAGGCTTAATCTTCAAGTTACTAGCGGAAGAGCAATTGAGAACTCCATCAAACGCTGCTGAATCCGAGGAACATTTGAGCGCCATCACTTTGCGTTAGGTGAGAATTTTTCTGGTTTATCTATTATGTTTGACGATGATGCTTATGTGCAGGATGACTTTTTGAACATGGAGATAGAACCAGAAAAGGAAGAGGCAAACATGATTCCTCTGAAAGACTATCAACAAGAATGTACAGTTGATGATGCTGAGTTGCAGTTAGAGGAATTGTTGGTAGATTTTCCACAAGTCCCTTCGATGATGGAAGATGAGCACGAGTTGTCCAATGAAGAAGTCTTGGAGGAGCTCGAGTTTCTCCTAGCAAGTGAACGAAGCCAAGGAGTGAAGAAAACCATCGACACTCCTGAAGAAATTGCCCAACCGTCGATCCTTCCAATTGTTGAAACTCTAGCTTTCAAATTGGAAGAGCCCCTAGAGCATCATGACTACGTGCAAATATATGAGGAGCGAGTTTTGCCCATCATAACTTGGCGGCCTTTGCTTGGTCAGCCGGAAGAGGAAGTTGACGATTATCCCTCTAAGCAGATATTTGAAGCCATTTGCTTGGAAGAAGGATGGATGGTCGCCAATCCCCACCGTTTGCTTTTCACCTAGAGTCCAGCTAAGAAGACTCATCACATAAAAAAGAAGCGCTTTTGGGAGGCACCCCAAACTTTATCTTTAATCTTTAATATTTTAACCTTTTGTTTTGAAACATTTTATTAGTTTTAGTTTTCATATTTTCAGTTTCGATTTTATTTCTTTATTTTATTACTTTTAGATTCTACCGAGGAGGCACTGAATTTCCACAACATCAGCCTCGATGGATGATCAGGCGATCCCTAGATCTTTTATTTTTACTCGCATTTATTTACTTTATTTTTCATACATGTCATGCACTTGGATTATATTGCCTTTGTTCTCTTAGTTGAGAATCCCTATGGGGTATCCATAACATTTTACACTGAGGACAGTGTGTTCTTCAAGTGTGGGGTGCTTATGGATAAACCTTAATCTCTCATATGGAATTTTAATATATCTGAAATTGCTATGGCTAGGTGTTGTGTATTTTTAGGGGATGTTAGGACACTGTGTTTTTATGCACTTGAGTATGCTATTTAGGACACTGTGTTTTTATGCACTTGAGTATGCTATTTTTGAGCTGATTGATGACTTGATTTATAGAATTGTAGTTACTTTTCTTTGTTGTTCATTGTCCTTAGAAAACAATTTATGGTGTTTTACACATCAACACTGCCAGGTTAAACCGGTGTTATTTAATTATTTTTTCGAATTATCGAATTTTAACTTAGAACGTTGATAATATCATATGCATGTGTTTCTTAAGTAATGATTCAATTAATGATGTTGCGAACCAACTGCACCTAATACCACACCTGAAAGTGAGATTTTGAGCCAGTTAAGCATTCATTATACTTATGCTCTTTATATTTCTTGTTTGAGTGTGCATTGTACTTAACTTTGCTTCTAGAACTTGCTTTGTAATGAGTGTTGAAGTTATATGAATATTGTGAATACCATGAGATGATTTGGGCGATTTAGGATTCACCATATTTGACCAAAAGCCTATCACCTTATGTTTCCATTAGTTAGCCAGTTTTTGAGCCTTAACCTTTTCTTCATAATCTACACCTATACACTTCAATTATACCATTCTTTACATTTATCTTTCCTTTACCCTTATGCTGGAATTTCTTTCTGTGATTTATTCAACTTTATGTGGGATTAAAATGCTAGTTGCTATGTTGGTAAATTCACTAAATCTTTTTGATATTTTAAATGCTCCCTTTGATCCAATTTGTATTTGTTATTCTTTATGTTTATTCGAGTTGTATGCAGCGGTCGCTAATAAGCTGCTAGTTCATTATTATAAAAAAAACAACAAAAGAAAAAGAGAAAGAAAGAAGAAGAAGAAAAAAAAAGAATATATAATAAACAAATCTCTTTAATTATTTATCTTTTTATTGGATTTAGAGCATTTGCGAGCATTATTCTATGAAGTAGGGATTTTAGTGAATGATTCTTTTTGTGATCTTAGGCATTTAATCCTTTGAGCATATACTATTGTTTATCGCACGAATTCCAGCACTTTCACACTTCTATCCAAATCTCCGTACCTTTACCTTAGCCCCATTTCAACCTTGGTAAAGACCCTTTGATTTTGGTATTTACTTATTCACAGTAGCGAAGATATGATTTATGAGCAAGCTTATGGTGAGCGGGTCTTGTGCATTTGCTTTGAGGGATTTGTTATTCACCTAATATACACTTTAAGCGACTTGAGTGATCCCTGTTAGGCATATTGGTTCATGATGTTTGTGTTGAGTTGTCATTTAAGTTACTCATGCATTAATATTATTTCCATTCTTTGTTAATGATTTGTAATTTGATTTATGATTGAGTATCCTTTGAGATGTGTTGAATACTCTCTGTTGTGGACTAGGGGCATAAACTGAAAGGAATTGCTAACTGTAGTTTTATGAGGTGAGTTGTTAATTGCTTGAGGACAAGCAATAGCTTAAGTGTGGGGTAATTTGATGAGCATAGTTTTACACATATTTGCTTGCATATTATTGCGTATGTTCTTAGCAATTATTGTGCTTTTATTCCCATATCATCCGTGTTTTGTGTTCTTTTGCATTTCAGGAACATTTATAGGACCATCATCGGTGTTTAAGCAATTATAGATCAATAAGTGTGGAAACGGACGAGAATTCATCAAGATCGGACAAGAGCCCGCAATGCATACATTGAGCACGGCCTGGACTCTGGCCGTGCTCAACCATTGGCTTTGATTCTTGAAATTGGCACTTTGGGCACGGTTTCCGTAGCCACCACGACCTTCAGCACGGCTCGTGGTGGATAACACAGGGAGCAACACGGCCTGTGGTGGCCAACACGGGGAGAAACACGACCGTGGTGAAACCCTACTTGGTGAGATCCATACGACGCCCGGACTTCTCAGGCCGAGACCTTGAACACGGCCGTGCTGAGTTAAATATATAAGAAAAATGAATTTTTCTTAGAAAAGGGAGAGGGGAAGAAGTGACATAGAGCCCTGGCGGCTGGTTCGATTTTTGCACAGTATTGAGTGCAAGAGAGTGTTACAGGGAGTAAGAATCCCGGAATCGCAAGGTTTCGAGTGCAAAACAGTAGTGGAAGCAATTCAAGAGGCAGTTTGGGAGATTAATCAAAGTGTAGATCCAGATTTGGAGCTGTTCATCCAATTCGAGAGAAAAGGATGTACATGTTTTATTTTCATTATTCTTTCATTATAATTGATTTCCTAGATTGTTTTAAACATGAACATGTTTAGCTAGACTGACTTAATCCATTGGGATTTCTTTCCTATGTTGGCTTGATATTATATTGTTGGATTGTTTGAGTTGGTTTTGTATTCTTCTTGTTTTCAGTATTAGTAAGATTATGCATTATTCATGAGACGTTGTGAATTGTGATGTTTAGATTGCTTTATGAGATTGAGAAATCCATTTGGCAATTGGAATTTTGAATAACAAGAACTGGTTAATAATCGCTTAGAGATAAGGATAATTAACTAGCCGGATTAAGAATTAACAAAGCTTAATAGAGGCAGATTAAAGCTTAATGCTAATTTAAGAATCAATCGTTAGGAAGAGATTCCAACTTTAGGTTATTAGGTTTAGGAATTCGGTTATCTCGAGAGAGAAACTGAATTCGGTTAAGAATTCGTCCACGGGTAGCATAATTAGACTCACCGATCCTTTATCTTTTGTTCGGTTGCCAACTAGTTTAGATTCCCTTTGGGTTTGTCTTCTTGTCTTGATTATTTCATTTATCAATTACTCCTCATCCCAAAGTCACAATCATAACATATATATATAAAAAATCATAAATAGACTGAGAAATAAAGTTTAGTAATATCAGGTAAAGCAAACATGCAAAATATCTATAGAGATGATAATAATAGTATTAAAATAACATTACTTAAAATATCGTAAAAACGAGATAAATTAACTAATAATAATATTATTATTATTCGTGATGATAATGATAATGATAATGATAATGATAATCATACATAAACATTAATCATTAAATTTAGACAATGCCAATGTAGAGCGATTATATGACTTCAACTCACAGTTCTGTTAAGCTCCGCAATCCGCTCCTACGCCTAGGGTGGAACTGGCAGGATGGACGGATTATCTATTCACGAAAACACTAAGTTAATAGACATTCTTAAATTTCCCTAGGCTTAGACCCCTAGATTAGACTACCTAAAATTATTTTAGACTCGAGGATTCTGTCAAAAATTCGGCAGAACCTGCTCTAAATTACGGACATTTATCCCCCGTACAACAGGTCCAGAACCTGCTAGAAAGATTTTAAATATTTTGCAATTAATTAATGGGAGTCGGGCCACCAAAACTGCATTATTTATCCTAACTCTCCCACGCACCACAAATCACAATTAATTAAATCTAATTAATTTCAAATTATCCATAATTGACAATTAATAGCAACAATATTTTTCTAAAATTACAACACAATTTTTGAAGTCCAGATAAAATTGTACCGAGCCGAAAGCGCGTTTAGAAAACACCGGGGTCCGGAAGTCGGTCCTGCCAACGGTGTCGAACTTTGAATCCGGAAGCGCCTACGCGAACCTCGAGTTGAGGGGAGTCCGAAACACAAGAATTTCGACCGAAAGTCTGCCGGAAGGCACTGGATCGGAGCCGGAAAGTCTTGGCTCCGGCGAAGCTCCTCCGAGGTCACATGGAGGAAAACAAAGAAGGAGGCTTGTTCCTCGTAAGTCAGATCTTCACTTACTTCCACATTTTGAGGCTGCAACACATGCGAAGGGTCCGAAATATACTTCCTTAACTCACTCTCGAGGGTGATAATCTCAATCTTATTTTTTTTAAGATTTGTAACGACCCGAAATCATATCACAGGAGATATTGTTTGCTTTGGCCCCACTGGCCTCATAATTTTGTCCTTTGGCGGGTTCCAGAACTTTTTAGGAGGTCACCCATCCTGAAATTTCTCTAAACCAAGCACGTTTAACTTTCGAGTTCCTATAACTCCATAGCCAAACAACCAAAAGGTGCCTCATGTGATTAGTTCCAACTCTTTATAATGCATTAGCCCTTGGAAGGCTTGCTTGAGTCGGATCTAGGTAGGACATGTGTTGAGGCTTCCCTTGTTGACGCCTAGGGCAGCCTTGATAAAAGGAGATAGAGGACATGTCCTCGGCCTTGGAAATGAGGCAGCTTAATACTCAATTATGTTATGAGTAACAAACATAAATGAGGACAAAAGAAGGCCAAGGTGACGTCGGTAGAAGGATTGTCCACAGCTCTACTTACTTAAGAATGAAAATGGGGACAATCCTACTTTCTCAATCCGGGAAATGATGAATATAATGTCGTAGAAGAAGTGGACACGAATTCTACTTAATTTGTAGTTGGAAAGTGGGGACAATCCCACTTTCACAATTCGGATGAAGAAATCCCAAAGATGACGTCGGTATGGAGGTGGTCACAATTCCACCAATTGGATAATGGGGCGCCAACCACGTAACAATGAAATTGGGGACCAAAATGATGGAAATGAAGCCTGATCCCACTTTCTCAATTCTGAAAATTAAAGAACAACCACAATGAAATGGAAAATGGGACAAAAATAATTAATAAAGATGGACTTAATTCTAAACAATAATGTAGATTCAAAGGGGGTGATAATGTTTAGTATTAGGATCGGCACAAATAAGACAGGTGGGGAGACGGCGTCGAAGATAAGGGAGGAGTCCAAAGCTCTCTCAAATTCCTTATTTCAAATCCAAACAGTAAGACGCCCGAGCAGGCTCAGAACCTGATAGAGGAAATGGCCATGAACAACTATTAGTGGCAATCCTCTAGGAGCCGACTAGGAAGACAGGGAGTGGTCAACCAAGTGGACTCTACAGCAGCCTTGGTAGCTCAGGTGGAGCTTCTAACCAAGAAGATTGACCAACTCCATATGCCGGTTCATGCAGCGAACGTTGGCTACGAGTTTTATGGTGGCTCGCATTACAGTATGAACTATACTGCGGGAGGTATGTTTGCTTCATCCTCTACTACTTTTCCATCTAATTCTGCTATGTCTTCTGATGTTGAGCAGGTTGACTATATGGGGAATGCCCCAAGGCAGCAGAACGATCCTTACAGCACTACATACAAACCTGGGTGGCGCAATCATCCCAACTTCAGTTGGAGGAACAATAACGCCTGTGGTCCACTGTTTTAGAGATTTCATCACACCGCGAACATTCACCGGGCTCGCACAAGCTCCTCCTCTACCAGAAAATAAGTCAAATTTAGAGGAGCTTATGATGAAGTTTGTAACGTCTACGGAGATGAGATTCTAGCAAACTGATAGTTCACTTAGGAACCAGCAAGCCTCGATTCAGAACTTGGAGACCCAGATTGGCCAAATCTCTAAGATGTTGTTTGAGAGGCAGCAAGGAGCGCTCCCGAGCACCATTGAGTCTAACCCGAGGGAGCACGTGAACGCCATCACTTTGCATTCAGGTAAGTTAGTTTCAACTCCTTCTAAGCCTATTTTTGATGACGCCACTATTGATGTGCAGGTTGAGGCGAGCAGTAAGGATAGGGAACCTGAGGGAGTCAGGGAATATCAACCTAAGATTCCTTATCCTGCTAGAGCTAAACAAGCAAAGGCGAAAGAGCAGTTCAGTATGTTTTTAGATATTTTAGACAGCTGCATATTAACTTGCCTTTTATTGATGCATTGGAGCAGATGCCAAAGTATGCTAAGTTCTTAAAGGACATACTTAGCAGTAAAAGGAAGGTGGAGGAGGTCACCTATGTTCAGCTTAACGAGGAGTGCTCAACAGTGTTTCAGAGCAAGTTGCTAGAGAAACATCACGATCCGGGGAGTTTCACTATTCCCTGCACTTTAGGTAATTTGTGTACTGATGATGCATTAGCTGATTTGGGGCTAGCATAAATGTCATGCCCACTAGTTTATTCAATAAGCTAGGTTTTGGGGAGGCAAAATCCACTAGGATGTGCATTCAATTAGCTGACTATTCTGTTAAGCTTCCTAGGGGAATTGTGGAAAATGTGCTAGTTAAGATAGATAAGTTCATATTTCCTGTGGACTTTGTGGTTTTGGATATGGACAATGAGCATGGTGTACCATTAATTTTAGGGAGACCTCTCCTTGCCACAGTTAGAGCTAAAATAGACATATTTGAGGGGAAGTTAGAACTTAATGTAGGGGATGACTGTGTCACTTTTATTTTACCCTCATTTGATAGTTCTTCCACCGACCAGGTTCATGCCATTTGTAGTATTGATGGAATTGATCTTGCATGTAATACACAACCACAAGATGTACAAATGGATGATGATATACATGTTTCTTCCCTTATTAGTATGTGTTATTCATCTGAAAAAAACAACTTGTATCAATATGAGATTTTGTGCTAAAATAGACCCGAGAAGGGCAGTTGCAAGTTTTTTTTTTGACAGGTCACTTAGCCGGAATTCGGAATGGATGAATGGACATCCCAAATCGGTCCAGAGAGCGCCTCCTTGGTCATCTACCGCACACATCGGACCTTATCATTGTGCTTATATACCTCGAGCCCCAACGTACATTGAGCCTACCTTTTTAATTTGCTCGCGATGCAGGAATGCTGATGCAGAGTCCAGCTAGACGACTCGAACAAAAAGAAGCGCCTTCGAGAGGCATTCCCAAATCTATTTTTGCCTTCTGAATTTTTGGACATTTTTTTATTTTATTTTATTTTATGTAGTTATTTGTAGTTAGATATTTCAGTCTATTTTTAGTGAGTTTGATTTTGAGGACATGCTATCTTATTGAACCTTTTACTAGATGTTTGCTTGGGATGTGTTTATTCTTGAGTTTTGCAGGAGTTAGCCTACTTGATGCTCATACGTAATTTCGAGGACTAACATATTTTGAAGCGTTAAAGTACACATCAAGGGCAGTATCTAGTAGACTTTCTAGTTTTTATCTCTTTTTGTCGTCTTGTTTTTCTCTTAGTTTTCCAATTTCTTTTATGGACTCCCATAATTAGTTTCATTTTACGTACTTTATTCCTTTTATTTTGGAGTGCCTACCTTGTTCACACTGAGGATAGTGTTTTTCACAAGTGTGGGGTAGGTACCGTAGCTTTGTGCAGGTACCAATTTTGTCTTTGTTGTTTTTATCTTGTTTTCATTTCCCTTATTGATTAAGTCCATTCATTATTACTGTCCTTACCTTGAGTTTTGTTTTAATCGAGTAGTTAATGATTTTCTTTCTTTTGAATGGACCCTTATTGCTTATATCGAATCTTTATGGGAAGAAGGCAATGAATGAATCTCTTAGTTTCAATCAAGCCAGGTAAAACTAGTGTTTTTCCTTAATCCTTTCATTTTACTTTATCTTAGATATAGAACACTATTAATATTGCTGCTTATTATTGTGATTGACTGTTTAAACTTTGGTTTGAGAATTCATGCAATTTTAACCCACTCAAATGGTGAGATTTTGAGCCAATTTGTGCATCACTATTTTTATGCTCCCTTTTGTTTCATTAGTGAGCATTGTACAAAATCTCTATTTCTAGAACTTGCTTTACGATGTTTTTTGAGATTACATGAATTGTCGATAATCGTGAGATGATTTGGGCACTTAGGATTTACACAATTTGGCCAAAAGCCTAACCCTATTTTTCCCTTAGTGAACCAATTTTGAGCCTTAGCCTTTCCTTTCGTGATAATAATAACAGTGACACTCATTTTATCACTTCTATTCATTTTACCATTCTTTCTACCATTGTTGCTGGAAATTATGTAAGTTTATGCTGCATTTCATTTTGGATCAATCTGCATTCATATATTTCACTAAGTTGCTAGATTTTTCATAGATGCTCCTTTCAATTCAAAAAAAAAAAAAATTGGATATTCAGTCTTATTGTATATGTCAATAACCAACAACCCCTACATAAGCTGTTGTAATATATATACATAGTATATAAATTGAAAAAAAAGGACTATTAATTTAGTTCATTTCGAGCATCATCTTATTTTTAGAGCAACTTAGTGTTCATTTTGGTACAACACTTGATCCTTCGTTACTTTCTTGCATTACCTGCTTAATTTCCAGCAACTTGTAGCCTACTTTCCATATTTATCCGTACCCTACCTTAACCCCATTACAACTGATAAGCATCATAATACACATGTTTTCATGCCCGATTGTTTACATTTTTTATGCATGATTATCCTATTTTATGCTAGAATCACCTGTCTTTTGTTTCCTTTCTCATTTCAGGTCATTTTCGAAGGACATCATCAATAATCGAGGGATATACGTGTGATTACAAACCAAAATCCATCAGATTGGGCGAGGAGTAGCACCCAAAGGGTTGAGCACGGCCTGGACTCTGACCGTGCTGAATTACCAAGAGGCTATCCCCAATTGTGCCATTTCAAAGACGGCTCAGAGCCACCAGCCTTGGCGTGGTGGCCAACACGGGGAGAAACACAAATTGCAGTGAAACCCTACACGGGCTTGAAGTTAAATATATAAGAAAAATGAATTTTTCTTAGAAAGAGGGAAGAAGTGACATAGAGCCCTCAAGCGGCCGGTTTGATTTTGCACGATTGAGTGCGAGAGAGAGTTAAGGGAATAAGAATCCCGGAATCACAAGGTTCCGAGTGCAAAACCATAGTGGAAGCAATTCAAGAGGCGTTTGGGAGATTAATCAAAGTGTAGATCCGGATTTGGAGTCGTTCATCCAATTCGAGAGAAAAGGGTGTACATGTTTTATTTTCATTATTCTTTCATTTTAATTGATTTCCTAGATTGTTTTAAACATGAACATGTTTAGCTAGACTGATTTAATCCATTGGGATTTCTTTACTATGTTGGCTTGATATTATATTGTTGGATTGTTTGAGTTGGTTTTGTATTCTTCTTGTTTTTAGTATTAATAAGATTATGCATTATTCATGAGACGTTGTGAATTGTGATGTTTAGATTGCTTTATGAGATTGAGAAATCCGTTTGGCAATTGGAATTTTGAATAGCAAGAACTGGTTAATAATCGCTTAGAGATAAGGATAATTAACTAGCCGGATTAAGAATTAACAAAGCTTAATAGAGGCGGATTAAAGCTTAATGCTAATTTAAGAATCAATCGTTAGGAAGAGATTCCAACTTTAGGTTATTAGGTTTAGGAATTCGGTTATCTCGAGAGAGAAACCGAATTCGATTAAGAATTCATCCACGGGTAGCATAATTAGACTCACCGATCCTTTATCTTTTGTTCGATTGCCAACTAGTTTAGATTTCCTTTGGGTTTGTCTTCTTGTCTTGATTATTTCATTTATCAATTACTCTTGCATCTCCCTCAAAACTTAGCTTGTAGTTAATGGTTAGTTTAGAAATTATTCATTATCCATTTGAGGTTAATATAACAAAGAACAAAGGAGTAACTCTGGGCTTTCACTTTCCCGAGGAATACGACCTTGATACTCGCCATTAGTGCTAGACTGAATCGATAGGTAGTGCTTAGATTGTAGCTAACACAATTAGCACACATCAACAACCTGGCTCAAGACCCTTTGATCATGATTATTGATTATTTCATAGTAATGGAGATTGGATCTATAAGCAAGCCTATGGTAAGCACTTTTTATGTATTCTTGCGTTGAGAGCTTGGCGATCTTCTTTCACCTATATACACTTCTGTGTTTTGAGTGACATCTTGTGAGGCATGGTTCTTAATTTCTCAATTTAGATGGTTTATCATTTTAACTTTAGCAACTTTATTAAGTTTGTTCTCTCTCTTAAGGATTTAGTCATTTGGGGATTTTGGGGAAAATCATTACGGAGTTTTGAAATTTGTTTTGAGCTAACCTCCTATAATGCATTTGATTGAGTTATTTGGTATCTGTTAGAGGAGTGAGTTGTTGACTGCTTGAGGACAAGCAAAAGTTTAAGTATGGGGTAATTTGATAAGCATCATACTACATATGTTTTCATGCCCGATTGTTTACATTTTTATGCATGATTATCCCATTTTATGCTAGAATCACCTGTCTTTTGTTTCCTTTCTCGTTTCAGGTCATTTTTAAAGGACACCATCAATAATTAAGGGAAATACGTGTGATTGCGGACCAAAATCCATCAAATTGGGCGAGGACTAGCACCCCGAGGGTTGAGCACGGCCTGGACTCCGGCCGTGCTGAATTGCCAAGAAGCTATCCCCAATTGTGCCATTTTAGCACGGCTTCCGAAGCCACCACGGCCTCTAGCACGGCTTGTGGTGGCTCAGTACCGGCTTGGGCACGACAAGGAAGGAGTCAGCACAATAGACTCCACAGATTCAAGACCGCCTGCTCCTACTGCGTCGAATCATCACACTGACCGCCATGTTGAATCAACTATATAGGCAATTTTGAGTTCTTTTGGAAAGGACACGAATTTTTGACTCAATTCCAAGACACACACTCAATCAATTGTTTCCTATACCTCAATTGTAGACCTTGAGAGATCAAATTCATCAATTGAAGGAGGGATTTCACTTGTTCCAACATCGAATTGAAGATCAAGACAAACTTTGGGAGCATTCAAGAGGCAACTAGGGTTTGAGATTTCGAATTTGCTAATTTAGGGTTTCTCATTCAACTTGAAAGAGAAGGGTGTACATGCCTTTAATTTTCTTTTCCTTATTTTGTTCCTTAATTGCTCTAACCATGAACATGAGTAGCTAGATCTTTTGAACCCATTGGGGTTCACCTTTGTTGATGGATTATGCTTAATTGTTAGATTTGTAATTGTCATTCTTGCAATATTCTTGCTATTTAGTAATAAAAGTTTGATTTAGTTAATTTGAGACGTTGAATTAATTGTTTGTGGGTTTTTTCTTGACATTGAGAAATGCTTGTTACAACTGGACATTGAATAGTAAGAACTGGTAGTTAACAGTTAGAGATAAGGTTGATTTACTCGCCGGATTAAGAATTAATAACTCTTAATAGTTTTAAATCATGCTTAATGCTAATCTGTAGTAATCCGATATGAAGAGATTCCATTAGGTTAGTGCAGGTTTAGGAACTCGGTAAGCTCGAGAGAGGAACCGGGTTTAATTCAGGATTTAGGCACGGGTAAGCAAGATCGGCAATCCATAAAATCCATCTTTAGAATTCCATCACTTAGGCCCCCTTTTGGGATTGTTTCTCTCTTTGCAATTGTTTTTTTGATTATTCGTTCTCCTTCATTTACTTATTTGCACTCATAAGCATTAGCTGGTAACGTTAGAACTTTCACACCCTTTCAGACTAGATAACATAGCAAACGATAGTAACTTTAGTTTCACCCAATCTCCAAGGATACGACCTTGATACTCACTAGTGCTAGGCTGCATCGGTAGGTTCACTGCCTTAGGTGTAGGTTGCACAAAATAGACCATCAGTCAATGATAAGCATCATACTACACATGTTTTCATGACCGATTGTTCACATTTTTATGCATGATTATCCCGTTTTATGTTAGAATCACCTGTCTTTTGTTTCCTTTTTCGTTTCAGGTCATTTTCGAAGGACACCATAAGTAATCGAGGGAAATACGTGTGATTACGGAGCAAAATCCATCAAATTGGGCGAGAACAAGCACCCCAAGGGTTGAGCACGGCCTCGACTCCGGCCGTGCTGAATTATCAAGAGGCTATCCCCAATTGTGCCATTTCAAACACGACCATAGCCACCACGGCCTCCAAAGACGGCTGTGGTTGGATCAAGACCGGCCACCTACTGTGGTGGCTCAAAGACAACAGATTTAGATTCAAGACACCTGACTACCGCGTCAATCAACTATATAGGCGATTTTGAATTCTAATTAAGGGGGGACGATTTTTGGACTCAATTTCAAGACACACACTTAATCAAATATTTCCTATACCTCAATTGTAGACCTGGAGAGATCAATTTTTCATCAATTGAAGGGGGGATTCCACACTATTCCAACATTGAATTGAAGATCAAGACAAACTTTGGGAGCATTCAAGAGGCAACTAGGGTTTGAGATTTTGAATTTGCAAATTTAGGGTTTCTCATTCAGCTTGAAAGAGAAGGGTGTACATGCCTTTAATTTGTTTTTCCTTATTTTGTTCTTTAATTGCTTTGACTATGAACATGAGCAGCTAGATCTTTTGAATCCATTAGGGTTCACCTTTGTTGATGGATTATGCTTAATTGTTAGTTTTTTTATAATTGTCATTCTTGCAATCTTCTTGCTATTCAAAGAATAAAAGTTTGATGCAGTTAATTTGAGACGTTGGATTAATTATTTATTAGGTTGTTTCTTGACATTGAGAAATGCTTGTTACAACTGGATTTTGAATAGTAAGGACTGGTAATTAACACTTAGAGATGAGGTTGATTTACTCGCCGGATTAAGAACTAACAACTCTTAATAGTCTTAAATCATACTTAATGCTAATTTGTAGTAATCTGATAGGAAGAGATTCCATTAGGTTAGTGCAGGTTTAGGAATCCGGTAAGCTCGAGAGAGGAACCGAGATTCAATTCAGGATTTAGGCAAGGGTAAGCAAGATCGGCAATCCATAAAATTCATCTTTAGAATTCCATCACTTAGGCTCCCTTTTGGATTTGTTTCTCTCTTTATAATTGTCTTTTAATCGTCCATTGTTGTCCTTCATTTACTTAATTGCACTCATAACCATTAGCTGGTATGTTAGAACTTTCACACCCTATTTCAGACTAGATAACATAGCAAGCAGTAGTAACTCTAGGTTCACTCGATCTCCAGGGATACGACCTTGATACCCACTAGTGCTAGGCTGCATTGGTAGGTTCACTGCCTTAGGTGTAGGTTACATAAAGAGCACATCAAGTTTTTGGGGCCGTTGCCGGGGACTGTAACGGTGAACTAGAGTGAATTGTTTTTATGTTAATTTATTCATTATTTGTTTTATTCATTTATTCTTTATTTTTATTATTATTTATTATTATATTATTTTTATTGATCGGTGGTTGTGTGGACTTTCGGTTTCAGGTAGTTTATGACCAGGAGCTCAAACTCGAATCTTATAGAGCCTCTATCTGATCCAGAACGATCCCTCAGACTCTTAAGGAAGAGGTTGCAATTAGAAGAGGAGGAGATTGAGGTTGAGGTACCTGTGGATAGACTAGACACGATGGAAAACCATGACCCCCAGGCCGATGAGGATCAGAGGACGATGAACGAGTTTGCTCGACCATCTTTGGATGGGATGAAAACTAGTATAGTCAGACCTGCTGTAGCGGCCAACAATTTTGAGATATAGGCCAATGTTATCCAGATGATCTAACAAAGCGAACAGTTTGGAGGATTGCCCAGCGAGGATCCCAATGCACATATCTCCAACTTTTTGGAGATTTGTGACACATTCAAAATAAATGGAACAACCGATGATGCCATTCTACCGAGATTGTTTCCATTTTCCTTGAGGAGCGAGCAAAGAGATGGCTGCAATCTCTTCCACAATGTATTTGATCACTACACCGGAAGGCGTTGGTCGAAAAATTTTTATATAAGTATTTTCCTCCCGCTAAAACTGCTAAACTTAGAAATGACATATCTTCTTTTGTGCAGTTTGATGATGAAAGCATGTACGATGCATGGGAGAGATTTAAAGATCTTTTGGATGCAGGTTCAGACCTTCTACGGTGGGTTGAACCTTGCAACGAGATGGTGGATCTTTGCGGCGGTGGGGGCGCTAAGCGATGAACACGGCGGGCTCGAACTTGATAGAGGAAATGGCCATGAACAACTATCGTTGGCAATCCTCTGGGAGGCCGAGCCGGGAAGACAGTGGAGTGGTCAACCAAGTGGACTCTACAGCAGCCTTGGCAGCTCAAGTGGAGCTTCTAGCCAAGAAGATCGACCAACTCTAAATGCCGATTCATGCAGCGAACGTGGGCTGCGAGTTTTGTGGTGGCCCGCATTACGGTCTGACATCTGCGGGAGGTATATTCTTTGCATCTTCTATTAGTTTTCCATCTAATTCTACTATATCTTCTGATGTTGAACAGGTTGATTATATGGGGAATGCCTGAAGACAGCAGAATAACCCCTACACCAATACATACAACCCTGGATGGCGCAATCACCCCAATTTCAGTTGGAGGAACAATAATGCCCAGGGTCGCGGGTTTCAAAGACTTCATCAATGACCACAAAGCAATAACTAGGGGCCTGCACAAGCTCCTCCTCCCAAGAAAAGAATTCAAATTTAGAGGAGCTCATGATGAAGTTTGTGGCGTCTGAAACAAGATTCCGTGGTGATAGTGCACTTAGGAATCGGCAGGCCTCGATTCGAACTTGGAGACTCAAATTGGCCAAATTTCTAAGATGCTTTCGGAGAGACCTTCAGGATCGCTCCCTAGCACTATGAGTCAAACCTGAGGGAGCATTGCAAGGCTATCACCTTGCGTTCGGTAAGAATTTGACTGGTTCTTAGCCTTTAGGCCGATAAGGATAATACAATCGTGCGGTCGAGCCGAGCTAAGGTAGGACCGGACCTTGAGGTGGTAGAGAATGAGAGAAAGAAAGAGATGTGCAGGGCAAAGAGCCTTCTCAGTCGGGAGCATCACTGTACCATATCACCTGCCAGTTAAGACAGGATAAGGTGGACAAGCAATACAGTAAGTTTCTTGACTTATTTAAGCAGCTGAAAATTAACTTACCTTTTGTTGAGGCAATTTCACAGATGCCGAAATACGCAAAGTTCTTTAAGGAGATTTTGAGCAACAAGAGGAAGTTGGAGGATCTTGGTCAGGTGGTGCTTAATGAGGAGTGTTCAGCTATTCTCCAGAACAAACTACCACTCAAGCGACGAGATCCAGTCAGTTTTACTATCCCTTGTATGATTGGTGATTTATCAATTAGTGGTGCATTGGCTGATTTAGGAGCTAGTATTAACTTAATGCCCACTAGTTTATTTTCCAAATTAGGGTTGCATGAGCCTAAGCCTACTAGGATGAGTGTTCAATTAGCAGATAGGACTGTTAAAATTCCTAGAGGTATTGTTGAAGATGTACTTGAAAAGGTAGATAAATTTATCTTTCCTGTAGATTTTGTGGTAATGGATATGGAGGGTGATAGCACTATGCCTCTTATCCTGGGTAGGCCTTTCCTAGCTACATCGAGGGCTGTTATCGATGTAAGCGATGGAAAGCTTAAGCTTAGAGTTGATGATGAGACCATTACCTTTGACCTGGCCACTTCCATGAGACAGTCACTGGACTATGATAATACTGTATGTTCTATTGATGTGATTGATGATGTGGTTAAGTCCCATTTACAAGAAATTTTATGTTCTGACCCTTTGCAAGTAGCATTAGCTGAGGATGAGGAGGAGTTGTCCAACGAGCAAGTGTTGGAGCAACTCATTGTTTAATGGCTTCCGAGCCGAGCTTGTCAACTGATCCCTATCTTTTTCTTGACAGTGCGGGGTGCGGAAAGTAAAGGCTTCATTCGAGGACCCACCAGTTTTAGAACTGGAAGGAGTTCTGAGCCACTTGGTTTATGCCTTCCTGGATGAAGAGAAGAGTTTACCGATAATCATAGTACCGATCTAACTCCGAAGAACAAGCCATGCTTGTTGGAAGTTCTAAGGAAGTATAAGAAGGCCTTTGCTTTCAATATAGCCGATATCCCGGGCATAAATCCAAGTTTCGCTCTCATAAGATTTCATTGGAGGACAGTTTGGTAGGTCGTTCGACCTCAAAGACGACTCAATCCGAACATGAAAAAGTGGTAAAGAAGGAGGTAATTAAACTTCTTGATGCAGGTTTGATATATCCCATTTCTGACAGTTTGTGGGTTAGTCCTGTGTAGGTTGTACCCAAGAAAGGAGGCATCACAGTGGTAAGGAATGAGAAGGATGAGCTGATCCCGACTCGGACGGTAACAGGCTTCCGAGTTTGCATTGATTACCGTAGGCTTAATGATGCAACTCGGAAGGACCACTTTCCTCTTCCTTTCATTGATCAGATGATTGAACGTTTAGCAGGTCACATGTTTTATTGTTTTCTTGATGGCTTTTCAGGTTACTTTCAGATTCCTATTGCACCTGAGGACCAAGAGAAGACTACCTTCACCTGCCCTTATGGGACGTTTGCTTATAGACGGATGCCATTCGGACTGTGCAATGCACCGGCTACATTTTAGCGGTGCATGATGGCTATTTTTGAGGACATGATTGAGGAGTCTATGGAGGTATTTATGGATGACTTCTCTATTTTTGGTAATTCGTTCTCTCTTTGTTTGGCAAACCTTGAGCGCATGTTAGCTAGATGTAATGAGGCTAACTTGGTACTAAACTGGGAAAAATGTCATATCATGATGAGAGAGGGGATTGTTTTAGGGCATAAGATCTCTCAGGCTGGGATGGAGGTGGATAGAGCTAAGGTAAAAGTAATATCTAAGCTACCCCCTCCTAGTTCAAGTTAAAATTTAGGAGTTTTCTGGGCCATGCAGGGTTTTATAGGAGATTTATTAGAGATTTTTCTAAGATTGCTAGGCCACTCACTCAATTGTTAGTTAAGGATGTACCTTTTAATTTTGATGATGCATGCTTGGCAGCTTTTGAGTTACTTAAAAACTTATTCAGCTAAATTTCAATCATGGTTTCCCACGATTGGGGGCCGCCTTTTGAATGTGCGATGCTAGTGATTATGCGATTGGGAGCTGTGCTTGGACGGAGGATTGAAAAGAAGCTCCAACCCATTTACTACGCTAGCAAGACTTTGACAGGAGCCTAGGAACACTACACCACCGCAGAGAAGGAGTTATTGGTTGTTGTTTACGCCTTGGACAAGTTTAGATCATACCTCATTCTCTCCAAAACCATTGTCTTCATGGACCACTCGGCGTTGAGGTACTTATTCCTGAAAAATGATGAGAAACCGAGATTGATTCGGTGGATTCTTTTGTTACAGGAATTTGATGTCGAGATCAAGGATAAGAAGGGCGCAGAGAATCTGGCAGCGGACCATTTATCGAGATTGGAAAATCCTCACTTAGATGCACTTGATGAGACGACCATAGATGATCGATTTCCAGAAGAACATTTGTATGTCACTCAGGTATACACTGATACTCCCTGGTTTTCTGATTACGCTAACTATTTGGTTGCTAGGGTTCTACCAAAGGGTATGACTTATCGTGAAAAGAAGAAATTCTTCACGATTTGAAATACTATATTTAGGAAGATCCTTTTTGTTTAAAGTATGTGCGGATCGGTGATTCGCGTTGTGTATATGGCGAGGAGACTCTCCAAATATTGAAGCAATGCCATGAGGGACCCACTTGGAGGTCATCAAGCGGCAAACCATCTGCGAGGAAGGTGCTAGAGGCGGGATTCTATTGGCCTACGCTCTTCCAAGATGCACGAAAATTTGTTAAGGTTTGTGACCCTTGCCAGCGCGAAGGTAATATCTCTTCTCGTGATGAGATGCCCCAAACCAGTGTGCAAGTCGTTGAGATTTTTTATGTCTGGGGCATCGACTTCATGGGACCCTTTCCCTCTTCGTATGGTAATAAGTACATTCTGGTTGCTGTTGAATATTTCTCTAAGTGGCCTAAAGCTCAGGCTGTAGCCACTAATGATGCTAGGGTTGTCTGCAGGTTCCTTAAGCGATTGTTTGCTAGGTTTGGCATACCTAGGGCGCTTATTAGTGATAGAGGAACACATTTCTGCAACACCCAATTAGAGAAAGTACTTAAGCGGTACGGAGTTACTCATCGGTTCTCTACTCCTATCACCCCGGACTAAAGGTGACTGGGGTTGAGGGTAACTAATAGGGGTATTAAACGTATTTTAGAGAGAACCGTTAGTACCAGTAGGAAGGACTGGACTCTTAAGTTAGATGATGCATTATGGGCGTTTAGGACTGCTTTTAGGACATCTATAGGTTTTACGCCCTATCGCCTTGTTTATGGAAAGTCATGTCATTTGCCTGTTGAGTTAGAGCATAGGGCACTTTGGGCTCATAGAACTTGTAACTTTGATATTGATTCTGCAGGTAAGGAGCGACAATGGCAACTGAGTGAGCTAGATGAGTGGCGCCAGCAGGCATACGAAAACTCCTCAACTTACAAAGCAAGGACTAAGAAATGGCATGATCAAAGGATTCGTGAGCCTAAGGAATTTCAGGTTGGGGATCGAGTGTTGCTTTACAACTCTCGCCTTCGTCTGTTTCCCGGAAAGCTACAAACTCGTTGGTCTGGACCATTTCAGATCGGACAAGTCTTTCCATATGGAGCGGTAGAGTTGCATCATCCAGAGAAGGGGAACTTCAAAGTGAACGGCCATCGGCTAAAGCGATATCATTGTAACTCCTTGGATAGTGAGCAACGAGTTGACCTGGCTTTGTATGCATAGAAAGGGTGATCCGAATGAGTCACGCTTAAGACTCTGCAAATAAGCACTTATGTACATTCGACTTGGATTATACTTTCATGTTTTTAATTAGTTGTGATTGTTTCAAAGGTGTTGTTCTTATACCCTTATCTCACCCTTCTCACTTTCCCAAGCGAACTCAGGTGATATGACGGACCGCGATAAATCTCATAGAAAGCAACTGAAACGCGTCGCTACCAGCAAGCGATCGCGTGGTGAAGGAACGTCTTCCTCCACAAAGCACGGAACCGGCACGTAAGACTTCCACCTCTACCACCACGGCAAATAGTCAGACCTCGGAGAGCACTACTGTGAATCCATCCACACTGGCCGTCATCCATTGTGGACATTCCCTAATGCGGACAATGAAAGTAGATTCCAAGTCATGAGATGGAAGCAAGTGATGGCGGGCCGTTGCATAGACTTCACATCCCTAGAGAGAGTGGGATTGGCTCAAGATGTGCACGCGGTCGAGACTACGCCATATGCGAGATTCTTAGACATCATTGAGCCAACCTACCGTGAGCTTACGATCGTGTTCCTCGGCACCTTCTTCCCCGCAGCAATGACGGATCCTGGCGGCATCGGCTGATGCAATTTATTTTAGGCTTGGGGGAAGGGAGTTCTCGATGTCGGTCCCACAATTTGTCATGCATTTGGGATTATGACGCCATGTGGGATTTATTGGTAATGAGGCCGGAAACATACTACCCAAGCAGGTCTAAGGCATCTAGCCTACCGGACCATCTCCGCTACATTCATACCCTACTAGCTTACACCATTACAGGCCGAGGGGACAGTTTTGGGGCAGTCACACAGACTGATGTCTTTATTCTCTGGGCTATGCAACATCGGAAGAAGCTAGACTTGGGATATTTATTGGCTCGCCAAGTTCGTTCATTTATAGTAGACACCCAGAAGAAGATGCATTATTGTTTCGGTCCGTATGTGACTAGGTTAGCTAAGAGACTAGATGTATTGGACGACTGTCTGTCGGAGCTTTTAAATATTGGTGACATGACACCACTATGGATTAGATAAATGATCAACATGCAGATGATCACGGCCACTAGACATCCACATGGTATTGAATATAGGCTCGTGAGCATAATAGTCAGGGAAGCTAGAGAGGCAGCGGCTAGAGGAGCCCAACATCCGTCGGTTGGGATTCCGGATGTTAGGATTCCTAACCCAGCTAGAGTGTTTATGCCTTCATCTGGAGCCTCATCCTCTCATTCGGTGAGAGCCATCGGCCCGGATCAAAGGCTTTGACCGACCGTCTAGATCGAGTCTGCGATCTACGGCAGAATGATACACCGAGTTTGTGCGGTTTCAAGAAGAAATGAAAGCATACAGTTGGGCAGTTTGAGCGATTACACTTCAACAGTTCCCGAGTGGTTTAGAAAGACAGAGGCCACCAGACGGACTTCATAGTAGTGCAGATTCAAAAGATGCAAGAGGCTGGAGCATAAAATCAACGGCTCATTGATGAGATGGAGTTTGATTTGGCGACATGCTTCACGGACCCTGATCCACCACCGCAACCTCCCTTAGCAAATTCCCCCCCACCTTTGACTTCCAAAGGCGAGATCCAACCAGTGAGGATACACCGTCAGCAGACTCCTAGCGGAAAGAAAAAAGTCTGTGATATTTTCCTCCATCCTTTTTCTTTATTTTTTATTTTTATTTTTATTTATTTATCTTCTTTCAATTTGTTATCTCCTTTTTCTTTCTTGCTTGTAGCTTGTTTACTTTTATGTTATTTCCTTGCACTTGTCTGTTTATGTTAAGTAGAACACTATGCCTTTTTAATTAAAAGAAAAAAAAATCAGCATGATCTTCCATAACCATAATGTGTGAATCATATGCTTCCTCAGTCTAAATCTCTCTAACACTGTGGACAGTGTTATACTAAAATGTGGGGTAGGGACCTACCGATGTTGTGCCTATCTTGAGTTTTGTTTTAATTAAGTAGTTGTTGACTGCTTGAGGACAAGCAAAAGTTTAAGTATGGGGTAATTTGATAAGCATCATACTACATATGTTTTTATACCCGATTGTTTACATTTTTATGCATGATTATCCCGTTTTATGCTAGAATCACCTGTCTTTTGTTTCCTTTCTCGTTTCAGGTCATTTTCGAAGGACACCATCAATAATCAAGGGAAATACATGTGATTGCGGACCAAAATCCATCAAATTGGGCGAGGACTAGCACCCCGAGGGTTGAGCACGGCCTGGACTCCGGCCGTGCTAAATTGCCAAGAAGCTATCCCCAATTGTGCCATTTTAACACGGCTTCCGAAGCCACCACGGCCTCTAGCACGGCCTGTGGTGGCTCAGCACCGGCTTGGGCACGGTAAGGAAGGAGTCGGCATGATAGACTCACGATTCAAGACCTTTGCACGGGCTCGTGTGTCTTGCCGAATCATCCTGACTGGACTCTGGCCATGCTGAATCAACTATATAGGCAATTTTGAGTTCTTTTGGAAAGGACACGAATTTTTGACTCAATTCCAAGACACACACTCAATCAATTGTTTCCTATACCTCAATTGTAGACCTTGAGAGATCAAATTCATCAATTGAAGGAGGGATTTCACTTGTTCCAACATCGAATTGAAGATCAAGACAAACTTTGGGAGCATTCAAGAGGCAACTAGGGTTTGAGATTTCGAATTTGCTAATTTAGGGTTTCTCATTCAACTTGAAAGAGAAGGGTGTACATGCCTTTAATTTTCTTTTCCTTATTTTGTTCCTTAATTGCTCTAACCATGAACATGAGTAGCTAGATCTTTTGAACCCATTGGGGTTCACCTTTGTTGATGGATTATGCTTAATTGTTAGATTTGTAATTGTCATTCTTGCAATCTTCTTGCTATTTAGTAATAAAAGTTTGATTTAGTTAATTTGAGACGTTGAATTAATTGTTTGTGGGTTTTTTCTTGACATTGAGAAATGCTTATTACAACTGGACATTGAATAGTAAGAACTGGTAGTTAACAGTTAGAGATAAGGTTGATTTACTCGCCGGATTAAGAATTA
This sequence comes from Ricinus communis, assembly GCF_019578655.1. Classification (NCBI taxonomy): domain Eukaryota; kingdom Viridiplantae; phylum Streptophyta; class Magnoliopsida; order Malpighiales; family Euphorbiaceae; genus Ricinus; species Ricinus communis. The sequence goes on from NC_063258.1 coordinate 16,056,572, forward strand.
ATAACTCTTAATAGTTTTAAATCATGCTTAATGCTAATCTGTAGTAATCCGATATGAAGAGATTCCATTAGGTTAGTGCAGGTTTAGGAACTCGGTAAGCTCGAGAGAGGAACCGGGTTTAATTCAGGATTTAGGCACGGGTAAGCAAGATCGGCAATCCATAAAATCCATCTTTAGAATTCCATCACTTAGGCCCCCTTTTGGGATTGTTTCTCTCTTTGCAATTGTTTTTTTGATTATTCGTTGTCCTTCATTTACTTATTTGCACTCATAACCATTAGCTGGTAACGTGAGAACTTTCACACCCTTTACGACTAGATAACATAGCAAACGATAGTAACTTTAGTCTCACCCAATCTCCAAGGATACGACCTTGATACTCACTAGTGCTAGGCTGCATTGGTAGGTTCACTGCCTTAGGTGTAGGTTGCACAAAATAGACCATCAGTCAATGATAAGCATCATACTACACATGTTTTCATGACCGATTGTTCACATTTTTATGCATGATTATCCCGTTTTATGCTAGAATCACCTGCCTTTTGTTTCCTTTTTCGTTTCAGGTCATTTTCGAAGGACACCATAAGTAATCGAAGGAAATACATGTGATTACGGAGCAAAATCCATCAAATTGGGCGAGAGCAAGCACCCCAAGGGTTGAGCACGGCCTGGACTCCGGCCATGCTGAATTATCAAGAGGCTATCCCCAATTGTACCATTTCAGCACAACTTCCGTAGCCACCACGGCCTCCAGCACGGCCTCCATTGGATCAGCACCGGCTTGGGCATGGCCTGTGGTGGCTCAGCACAACAGACTCCATAGATTCAGTACAGCCTGGACTCCGGCCGTGCTGAATCATCACAGCCTGGACTCCGGCCTTGCTGAATCAACTATATAGGCAATTTTGAATTCTAATTAAGGGGGGACGATTTTTGGACTCAATTCCAAGACACACACTTAATCAAATATTTCCTATACCTCAATTGTAGACCTGGAGAGATCAATTTTTCACACTATTCCACACTATTGAAAGGGGGATTCCACACTATTCCAACATTGAATTGAAGATCAAGACAAACTTTAGGAGCATTCAAGAGGCAACTAGGGTTTGAGATTCTGAATTTGCAAATTTAGGGTTTCTCATTCAGCTTGAAAGAGGAGGGTGTACATGCCTTTAATTTGTTTTTCCTTATTTTGTTCTTTAATTGCTTTGATTATGAACATGAGCAGCTAGATCTTTTTAATCCATTAGGGTTCACCTTTGTTGATGGATTATGCTTAATTGTTAGTTTTTTTATAATTGTCATTCTTGCAATCTTCTTGCTATTCAGTAATAAAAGTTTGATGCAGTTAATTTGAGACGTTGGATTAATTGTTTATTAGGTTGTTTCTTGACATTGAGAAATGCTTGTTACAACTGGATTTTGAATAGTAAGGACTGGTAATTAACACTTAGAGATGAGGTTGATTTACTCGCCGGATTAAGAACTAACAACTCTTAATAGTCTTAAATCATACTTAATGCTAATTTGTAGTAATCTGATAGGAAGAGATTCCATTAGGTTAGTGCAAGTTTAGGAATCCGGTAAGCTCGAGAGAGGCAAGGATTCAATTCGAGGATTTAGGCACGGTAAGCAAGATCGGCAATCCATAAAATTCATCTTTAGAATTCCATCACTTAGGCTCCCTTTTGGATTTGTTTCTCTCTTTATAATTGTCTTTTAATCGTCCATTGTTGTCCTTCATTTACTTAATTGCACTCATAACCATTTGCTGGTATGTTAGAACTTTCACACCTTATTTCAGACTAGATAACATAGCAAGCAGTAGTAACTATAGGTTCACCCGATCTCCAGGGATACGACCTTGATACTCACTAGTGCTAGGCTGCATCGGTAGGTTCACTGCCTTAGGTGTAGGTTACATAAAGAGCACATCAGTCAACAACTCTCGTAGTCCTAAATTTTATAAGCTAGCTTAACAAAAATAAGGAGAAATTCGCATAAGCCTACCTAATAACATTTCGACCCAAATTATTTCATTATATGCATCCCAAACAACAAAATGCTCATATTCCCGCTTGTATTACACTTGGATTTATTGAAAACAACATGACTTCTCCCTTACGCACATCGATTTACATCTCGTCCTGCTAGATTATTAAATTTGAGCCTATAAGAGTTGTTAACTAGTCCTTACGATAATCTTTGTATCATCGGGAGTCATCGTGCTTTAAGGAATAAGGAATGATGGAGATCCCAAATTTTGTGAACCAACTTAATGAAAACAAGGGAAAATTCATATGGACCTACCTAATAACACTTCAAATCAAATTACTTAATTATATGCATCCCAAAGATCAAAGAGCTCACATTCATTATTATATTATGCTTGGATTCATTGATAACATTTTGACTTCTATCTTACACGCGTGGACTTACATCTCACCTTGCTTGATCTTAAAGCCAAGCTCCAATGCCACCGGTCAAGCTTATTAAATGTATTTCCATGTTTCCTTAAGCTAATCTTGTGTTATCATGTTTCGTCATGCCTACAGGAATAAGGAATGATGGAGATTCCAAATGGTGCAAATATTGAATTCGAATATTTACTCGTGCCTCGATTCTCATTGTTCCCTCTTTCCTCCGAAAGATTCATCTACGATCATTCGGAGAATAATATCAATACTCGATCAACTAATTTACTTTTTTGCAATCGTCTAAGCATTGGATCGGCGTCTGTAATTGCCGCTTCCATGCATTTTCTCTCAGTAGTAGTGTTTATGCTCCCTAAATAAAACCAAACCTATTTTCACCTAGTTAGGACTTTGTTTAGTCATCCCTTTTAGTTAGGAAGGTTATCTTTATCCTAAATGGACGTAAATCCTTATTAGTTAAGATTTAGGATTTTCTAAGGCCTATAGGATTATGTTGAATTTGAATGATAATTGGATATTAAACCTAAAAGCTGTTTTGCTTTTGTCTTTTCTGTTCTTGTGTAGAATGCATGCTTAAGAAATATTCAAGTAGATTGATTAGCTTCTTATGGAGTATACAAGAGTAGATTTACGTCTCGTCCTGCTTGATCATCAAGCTAAGCTCCAATTCCACCGGTCAAGCTTATCAATTATGTTCTGAATGATTCCTTATGCTAATCCTTGTATCATCAAGAGACATCTAGCCTAGAATAATAAGAAATGATGGAGATCCTAATGGTGCAAATCCTGAATTAGAATATTTGGGCGTGCCTCAATTCTCTTCTTTCCTTCTTTCCTCTAAAAGATTCGTCCATGATCATTAGGAGGATGATACTAATACTCGATCAACTAATTATCCTTTTTTGCATTTGTACAAGCATTAGATCGGTTCTTATGATTGTCGTTTCCATGCGCTTTCACTCAACCCTCATGTTCATGCTCACGAAATAAAACTAAACCATCACACTAGACAAAGATTAGAAAGAGACGCACAAAAGCAACAAACAAAGTGAGAGCATAGGTAGGATTTCGGTCCTATAAGGAAACAAATCACAAGTTCTTTATTCTCTTCCATACGGCTAAGTGTAAGGATCAAATCAAATTGATTTCAGCAAAAGGGTAGAGAAAGAACATAAAAAAATGGAAAGGTGTGAGCGATAAGTCTATGTTCACTAACGCGAATCTTGATAAGTCTGTAAAGTTCTTTAAAGAACTCATAACTTGATTTCCCAAAGGGTAGAAAATTGAAATATTAGGCTCTCTAGCCTCAACTATTCAGTTGCATGTGATTTTTATAGTGCGAAAATCCTCATTCCATAAGAAGAAGAAACTAGAAGCTAAATATGAATAAATAAATAAAGAAAGATGAATGAACTAAAAACAAATCAAGAATGAGAGAAGAGTTCACTGGGCATCAACTCGTAGTCTCAAATTTTTTGAGCTAGCTTAACAAAAATAAGAGCAAGTTCACGTGGGCTTACATAAAAAAACTCTGACCAAAATTACTTAATTATATGCATTTTAAAAATCAAAGTGCTCAAATTTCAGCTTGTATTACGCTTGCATTAAACAAAAATAATATGATTTCCCCCTTACGCGGGTGGATTTACGTCTCATCCTGCTTGATCATCAAGCCAAGGCCTAATGTGATATCCTTGATATTACATGTTTGCATGCTTGATTTTGAGTTATTTTTAGGTCAAGTTATGTGTTTTTGTATTAGAATCACCGTGTTTTAGTTTTTTTTGTGTCTTATGTGTTTTTCTAAGTGCATCATCAAAGTTAGAGAGAAATCAGACTAAAATCGAGAAGAAACGCATGAATCGGGTGCGTTAGACTGTTCAACATGCCTGTGCTAAAGAGCACTGTAAGGGTCACAAGGCGTGCTGAAATGCCTTACCCATGGTGAGAAGAAGTGATTTGCAACACGGTTTCTAAGAGTGACACGACCTAGTAGCATGCCTGTGCTGATCAGCATGGCCCAATTCCAAGACGTGCTGAAGAAGGCAAGATGTACAATTTTAGTTCAACATGGCAAGGATCGATCACGACCTAAATCCAAGCCCTGTTGGATCCCGAAGCCTAATTTAAAAGAAAAGAAAAAGAAAGAGAAGGGGATATTAAGAGAGAGGCTAGGGATTCTAGAGAGAGAACTTTAGGATATTCAAGACAGACTTTCATAGCAACCTTCTAGATGATTAAGAAGAGGAAAACCGAGACAAATTCCACTTCGGCATCATCCAGATAGCTGTTCTTGAGGATTGATTTGAAGATTCAAAGGAAAGAAGAAGGAGATCTTGAGCTGTAAAGGTTGGATCTAGATTTATTCAAGAGGGGATAGCATCTCCACCATTTGAGAAAAGGGTGTTCATGTTCTTTTTTATTCTTATTTACTTTGTATTTGATTCTTGCATTAGTTTAATCATGAACATATGTAACTAATCTTATTAAACCCATTTGGGGGTGATCTTTACCTATGCTAGGCTTCTTTTGTGCTTAAGTAATTGGATTGTTGATTTAAGATTGTAGTTTTCATTCAAGTATAATGAAATCTATTATTTCTTCTTCATTATTAAATCAATTTGAGAACTCCTTTGTAATTCAGAAATTCAATTGAGTTTGGACAATTGCTTGTGTGATTAAGTGATTTGCATCTTAGAGATAAGTGTAATAACTTACTGGAATAAGAACTAGACATTCTTATTAGCGGTAATTTAGAGATTAATGCTATTCTAAAAAATCAATTATTAGGAAGAGATTCCAACTTTAGATCTTTAGAATTAAGAATTGGTTAACTCGAGAGAGAGGCCAAATCATTTAAGAAATTATCTACAGATTGCAATTCTTAATCAATCAATTCATAAATTATTATTTTTAAGCTGGCTAGCTAATAGGATCCCTAATTGGATTAACTCATCTCATTGTCTTTTTCAAACCTTCGTTCCCTCTTTAAAATTTAGTTTTCATTTCCATTCTCAATCATTTTTAGTTAATAATCTTTACCACCTTTTGATCGGTTAGATAATAGGAATAGCATAGTAATCGTAGCTTCTCAATTCCCGTAGGACACGAAATTGATACTTGTCATAGTTAGATTACATTCGATAGGTGCACTTGCTTGTAGATTGCTAGTCGTGTTTAGTGAAGCATCAAGTTTTTGGTGCCGCTGTTGTGGGACTGCTTGAGAAATATTATGAATTGTGTGTTCTTGTTAATTTAGCCATTTATTCTTTGTTCTTTATTTACTTTTGTTTGATTTATTTCTTTTATTCATTTGTATTGTTGGTTATTCGTTGTTTCAGGTAGTGTATCACCAGGAGATCCAATCCTGATCTAGTAGACCCTCTACCAGAACCAGAGCGATCCCTCAAGAAGTTAAGGAAGCGGTTGAGCGTACAAGAGGATGAGATTCAAGTTGGGAAAGCCGTAGACAAGAGCGAACCGAAAGAAACTATAGTGGAGATGGCAGATGATAACGACAACAATGAGAAAAATCGAACAATGTATGGTTTTGCAAAACCATCGCTAGAGGGGACCCAAACATGCATTACGAGACTGGTTGTCACCGCCAATAATTTTGAAATAAAGCCTAATCTGATTTAGATGATGCAGCAAATAACTCAATTCAGAGGCTTGCTAGATGAGGATCCTAGTGTGCATATAGCGAATTTCTTGGAGATTTATGATTCCTTCAAGATTAATGGGACAACAGACGATGCAATTCGTCTCCACTTATTTCATTTTCTTTGAGGGATAGAGCAAAGCGGCGGCTATAGTCATGCAGGAGATGAGAGATTCCTACTCTCATTTGTTTCAATCTTAATGTAAGCCTTACTCTTTTAAAATTCGAGGACGAATGTTTTTAAGGGGGAAAGAATGTAATATCCGAAACTTTTTTAATAATAATAGTTAATAAAGATTGTGATGATGATAATACTAAAACTAGAACTTTTAAAATTTAATACATGTGATTAGAGTAAAGAATTTTACTTTTTAAATTGGAGGAATTATGACAGATTATTGATGAGGTCCTATTCTAAAAAGGATTTTAAATGTTAAATAAAATTTAAGGAATTATTAACCTATATTTAATAAGTTTAATTAAATAAGAATTTGCTAAGCGAATTATATAAAATGTGATTTACTTCTTGTAAGTATCACCCTTGTATTTACTTAGTATATATAAGAAAAATTAAATTTGCCTAATTGGGGGCTACAAAAATAATAATTTTAAAGAAATTATTTGGGGGAAAGGTAAATTTTAATTAGCAAGATGGTATTGGATTTAATTGAAAGTACTAAACTAATTGATTAATTAAGTTAATTTTATTTTAGGATTAAATTGAAATTTATATTTCAGGAGGAGGCTAAAAGTAGAGTTGAATTAATATAGGACTTTAGTGGAAAAATATTGGTTGGTATTTTTTAAATAAATAGTGTCAGTAGCGCATTATGGTAATATCAAATATAAAAGCAAGAGTAAATAAGTAACTCTCTATTAATAATAATTTTAATTTAGCCCAAAGTTAACAACTAAGGGCTTAAGTGAAAGAGTGACATTAAGCTTAAGGGTTTAAGAAGAACTTCCGGGGATTAATAGTAAGTAACTAAAGAATAGAGGGACTAATTATGTATATAGGTAAGGAAAGAAAGAAAAAGAGAAAAGAGGACGAGTAAGAAGAGAAGGGAGAGAGAGAGAGAGAAAGCTTGGCTACCATTAATGGCAGAAAGAGGAGGAGCTAGTTTGAGAGGGCGGAGAGCTGACCGGAGATAGAGGGGGCGCCGGCAAGTGCAGTAGTAGTGATGGTAACAGCTACGTGCACCGAGGGGCAGCAAAAAATGAGGAAGACGACAACAGCCTTTTGGACGCCGTTCATGGCGTTTCTGGCATCAGTAGCTACTATTTTTGGTGGCAAATGACTCCCCTCAACTTGAGCTTCAAATTGGCAGTGGTAGTGCCGAAATTGGTGATCAGAGATGGTGTTTTCTGGTGGAGAAAGGAAATAGGCACCGGTTTGGATTTCTGAACTTTCTGGCCAATGTTGTTAGGTTTTGGATGAAACATATTCAGAACCCATGTGTCACAAGCTTTCCAATGGCACTAATTTTGCAACGATCGGACTCCGTCTGAAAATCGATGATTGAAACTGTCCGTCATTTTTCCAGATGCTGATCGGGGACTGGATCGGACAATCAGATGCTAGCATCATCATCTAAGCATTGTATCGAGTCCATAGGAGCGCTCGGATCGTCTATCGGACTTCACCAGTTAAAGGCGAGTCGACCGATTTATCAAGCGTCTCGGTAATTCTTTAGCCTGTTGATTGTAAAAAATTATTAATTAAAAATTTATATTGGTTAATTATTTGAGAAAAATAATTTAAGGCATATGTGTAAGTGTCTTTGAAAATCAAAATTTTATGCTATCGAGATTGAGAAATATGATGATTTTATATAAGACCTTTTATATAGTTGCATTATGTTGCGGAGTCGGGAAGAATAATGCAGCTTTGGTGGCCCGACTCCTGGGACATAATTGATGAATATTAGAAGTGTTTCTGGCAGATTCTAGACCCATTATACAGGGGGTAAATGTCCGTATTTTAGGGGAGGTTCTGCCGAATTTTCAGTAGAATTTTTCCTAGTCAAAATTCTTAGAAAGTCAATTCTAGGAGTCTAGGCCTAGGGTTATTTATTAAATATTTTATTTTATTGATTGAATTGTTCCCGTGAATAGATAATCCATCATTTTAGTCCGCTCCACTCAAGGCTTAGGAGCAGAGCAAGGGGGCCATCATAACTGTGAGTTAAAGTAATATATCTGCTATATTATGCTATACATGTGTCATGCTAAAATTATATATAGCAATTTTGATTAATTGATTTAAAGATTTAAATTATTTATTTATTTACTATTCATCTAAATAAATGTTTTATAGAATTAGTTATCTACTTACTATTCATATATCATTTTCTACATTATTGATATTATGATTGCATGTTGACGCGGGATGAAACGACAATAGAACACCTGATGGGTTGCATCAGGACAGCGTGCGCACCAGTATAAATCTGATATAGGTAGTAAAAGAATATTTTAAGACTTACCTTGGTCGAGTTCAGCTCTCTAGGATGCGAAGATTTTGATTTTCAGATTAAAGGTCCCTGGTCGAGCTTTGCTCTCTAGGCGCCAACTTTTAGGGAATTAAGTGTCCAGACTCGATTTAAGGACCCTGGTCGAGCTCTACTTTCTGGGCACTAGTCCTGTTGGAGTGAGAGAGCCGAAAGGCTGTTAGTGTTGGGGTTAGAGTTCTGCTGAGGTACTCGTCCTGTAACATATAAATTATATTTTACTGAATTATGGCATGACACGCATTTTTTTATGACCTAATATTTTATTTCAATTGAATAAATATTTTATTGAGGTGGTTGTATTTATTTTGGATTATATGATTTTAACTCACTCTCGAGACTGACAGTCTCCAATTTAATTATTTTTCAGGTGTTTGATATTTTCCCGGAGTTCTTTTCCTCTAGCAGCCCGAGTCCCTTCATCTTCGTGTTTAGAGTAACTGATTTTAATGGTATGTTTGATTTTTAGAATTCTAGATTCTCTGCAGTAGTAATTTCAAAACTTATTATTTTGTTTTGGCATGTTAAACCAGGTATTGTCGGTTTATGCTGGCAGACTGAATTAAATATGTAGTATCTAGGTGATTGAAAGTTAGTTAGGAAATAGTTATAATGGGTAGAATTTGAATTATTCTTTGATTGAGTTAGCGAATGGTCAGGCTTGTTACGAGTTTGGTGACCTTACGCCTATCCAGTCCCTAACGCTAATCACAGTCCCACAGATCAGATCTTGACAAAGTTGGTATCAGAGCCTAGGTTTATTATACTTGAATAAAAACCATAATCTTAAATTAATAATCCAATCATTTAAGAACAAAACAAGCCTAGCATGGCTAAAGATCGGCCCCAAATGGGCTTGATAGAATTAGTTACACATGTTCATGATTAAACTAAAACAAGAATTGAATACAAAGTAGACAAGAATTGAAAAGAACATGAACACCCTTTTCTCAAATGGTGAGATGCTATCCCCTCTTGAATAACTCTGTATCCACACTATACAGCTCAAGGTCTCTTTCTTCTTCCCTTGAATCTTCAATCCAATCCTCAAGAGTGGCTATCTTTAAGATGTTAAAGGAATTCATTTCCATTTTTCTTTTCTTGATCGTCTAGAAGTTAGCTCTCAAGGTCTGTCTTGAATAGTCCAAAGTTCTCTTATTCTCCTCTTCTTTCCTTTTTCTCTTTCCTTTCCTTTTATTTTAACTTAGCTTTTGGGATCCAACACAACCTAGATTTGGGTCGTCCTGGTCAACACGGCCTAGATTTTGGGCTGTGCTAGTCAGCACGGCCTGGATCCATGCCGTATTGATCTAAAAGTGTACATTTGGCTTTCTTCAACACGGCTTCGATTTGAGTTGTGCTCCTCAACACGGACATGCTCCTAGCCGTGGTCACCTAGGAAACTGTTGCAAATCGCCATGGAAGGCATTGCGAAGACGCCCTAACCATGACCGCAGCACCTCAAGACGGCTGCATTGAATAGTCTAATTCGCCCAATTCGTTCGTTTCTTCCCGATTCTGGTATGATTTCTCTCTAACTTTGATGATGCACCTAAGACACAAAGGAAACTAAAACAGGATGATTCTAATACAAAAACACATAAATTGCTCTAAAAATAACTCAAATCAAGCATGCAAACATGTGTACTATCAAGGATATCAAATCACCCCACACTTTTGCTTGTCCTTAAGCAATCAACAGTTTAGATCATAAGTTTGCAATCAAACTCCCTTAAAATTCATGCATTTGATTACAATTAAGCAATATTCAATCTATCCCAAATTGAAGCTCAACCAAAAACTAAACTAGCAATCTAAACAAGAGTAATTATCATATTAGTTTATGAAGAAATTAAATAGTATATTCAACATTAAATATCCAAGAAAGTGATGTGCATAGTTTTACACATATTTGCTTGCATATTATTGCATATATTCTTAGCAATTATTATGCTTTTATTCTCATATCGCCCGTGTTTTGTGTTCTTTTGCATTTCAGGAGCATTTATAGGACCGTCATTAGTGTTTAAGCAATTATAGATCAATAAGTGCGGAAACGGACGAGAATGCATCAAGATTGGATAAGAGCCCGTGTTGCACACATTGAGCACGGCCTAGGTCAAGGCCGTGCTGACAATCACGGCCTGGACTCTAGCCGTGACCAACCATCGAAACTTGGTCTTCAAAATAATGGTTTGGGCACGACTTCTAAGGCCACCACGGGCCGTGGTGGCCAGCACCAGCGGGGCACGGCCATGGTGAAAACCTACATGGTGAGATCCATAGTTTCAGCACGGCCTGGACTCCAGCCGTGTTGAGACAAATATATAAGGAAAATGAATTTTTTTAGGGGGAGAAGAAGGAAGGAGTGAGAGAGAGCCCTCGCTGCTGGTTCGATTTTTGCATGTATTGCTGAGTGCGAGAGAGTCGGAGAGAGGAAGAACCTTTAATCGCAAGGTTCCGAGTGCAAAATAGTAGTGGAGCAATTCAAGAGGCAATTTGGGATATTAATCGTAGTGCAGATCCAGATTTGGAGTTGTTCATCCAATTCGAGAGAAAAGGGTGTACATGTTTCATTTTCATTATTCTTCCATTATAATTGATTTTCTAGTTGTTTTAAACATGAACATATTTAGCTAGATTGATTAAATCCATTGGGATTTCTTTACTATGTTGGCTTAATATTATATTGTTGGATTGTTTAAGTTAGTTTTGTATTCTTCTTGCTTTCAGTATTAATAAGATAATACATTATTCATGAGACGTTGTGAATTGTGGTGTTTAGATTACTTTACGTGATTGAAAAGTCCATTTGGCCATTGGAATTTGGAATAGCAAGAACTGGTTAATAATCACTTAGAGATAAGGATAATTAACTAGCCGGATTAAGAATTAACAAAGCTTAATAGAGGCGGACTAAAGCTTAATGCTAATTTAAGAATCAATCGTTAGGAAGAGATTCCAACTTTAGGTTATTAGGTTTAGGAATTCGGTTATCTCGCGAGAGAAATCGAGAATTCGTCCATGGGTAGCATAATTGGACTCATAAATCCTTTATCTTTTGTTTGATTGCCAACTAGTTTAGGTGCCCTTTGGGTTTGCTTTCTTGTCTTGGTTATTTCATTTATCCATTCATTCCTACATCTCCCTTAGTACTTAGCTTGTAGCTATTAGTTAGTTTAGAAATTATTTATCATTCATTTTTTGTTAATATAATAAAGAACAAAGAAGTAACTCTGGGCTTTCACTTTCCCGAGGAATACGACCTTGATACTCGCCATGAGTGCTAGACTGCATCGATAGGTTCACTGCCTTAGATTGTAGCTGCATAAACATCAACCATCAAGTTTTTGGCGCCGTTGCCGGGGAATGTTTGAAAACTAGAGTGACATTTGCTATTTGTTAGTTTAGCCATATTTATTTATATATTATTATTTTATGGTTTTTATTATTATTATTATTTTATTATTTATTTTTTTATTTTATTTTATTTTATTTTATTTTATTTGTACATATTTATTTAATTAAGTTTATGATTCAGGTAGTGGATGATAAGGAGGTTCAATGCTAAACTCTTTGTATGACACATTGGAAAATGGGATCAGGAACCAAGAGAGTGCTAAATATTGGGATACCCGTGCATCTTTAGAAGCTCGAGTGGAATCGTTTTGCAGGGTTACCAATCAACTCTCCACTCCTATCCTTTCATCTCAAGTTTTTCGCGAATTTTGTTGTGGTTTACATTTGAGTAATGATTGTCCATTGTGCAATGATTTTACTCATTGTTCTTATAATTATGAACAGGTGAATTATACGGGAAGTTTGCCAACTGACTCGTATGGAAGCTTAGATGGAGCTTACTCATTCACCCTTTGGATGGAGCTTAGATGGCCAAGAACCACTAGGATTTCAGCAACTACATCAGCAGCCTAATCTTGCACCATCAACTCAAGATGAAGAGTTAGTGTTAGAGGAGCTGATGATGAGGTTCATTGCAAGTCTTGATGATAGATTCCAACAAACAGAGAGGGTACTTGAAAGTCAACAAGCCTCAATTGAGAACATAGAGCATCAAGTAGGCTTGATCTTCAAGTTACTAGCAGTAGAATAATGGGGAACTCCATCAAACGCTACTGAATCCGAGGAACATTTGAGCGCTATCACTTTGCGTTCAGGTGAGAATTTTTCTGGTTTATCTACTATGTTTGATGATGATGCTTTTGTGCAGGATGATTTCTTGAACATGGAGATGGAACTAGAAAAGGAAGAAACGAACATGATTCCTTTGAAAGACTATCAACAAGAATGTACAGTTAATGATGCTGTGTTGCAATTACAGGAATTTTTGGTGGATTTTCCACAAGTCCCTTTGATGATGGAAGATGAGCACGAGTTATCCAAAGAAGAAGTCTTGGAGGAGCTCGAGTTTCTTCTAGCAAGTTATCCAACCGTCAATCCTTCCAATTGGTGAAACTTCAGATTTCAAATTGGAAGAGGCCCTAGAGCATCATGACTACGTGCAATTATACGAGGAGCGAGTTTTGCCCATCATACTGTAGCTTGCTTGACAGTCGAGAAGAGGAAATTGACGATTATCCATCTAAGCGGATACTTGAAGCCATTTGCTTAGAAGAAGGATGGATGGTCGTCGATCACGCCTGTTTGCTTTTCACCATGAGTCCAGCTAAAAAGACTCATCACATAAAAAAGAAGCCCTTTTGGGAGGCACCCCAAATTATATTTTTCATTTTTAATATTTTACCCTTTCATTTTGAAACATTTTATTGGTTTTAATTTTTCATATTTTATTTAATCATTATTTCAATTCGATTATTTCTTTATTTTTTTTTATTTTCAGATTCTACCAAGAAGGCACTAAATTTCCACAACATCAGCCTCGATAGATGATTAGGGCAGTCCCCTAGATCTTTTTATTTTTCTGCATTTATTTACTTTATTTTTCATACATGTCATGCACTTGGATTATATTGTCTTTGTTCTCTTTGTTGAGCATCCTATGCGGGGTATCCATAACATTTTACACTGAGGAGAGTGTGTTCTTCAAGTGTGGGGTGCTTGTGGGTAAACCTTATAATCCTACTCTCTCATATAGTTTTTAGATATATCTGAAATTGCTATCGCTAGGTGTTGTGTATTTTTAGGGGATGTTAGGATACTGTGTCTTTATGCACTTGAGTATGCTATTTTTGAGCTGATTGATAACTTGATTTATAAAATTGTAGTACTTTTCTTTGTTGTTCATTGTCCTTGGAAAACAATTAATGGTGTTTTACACATCAGCCCTGCCGGGTTAAACCGGTGTTATTTAATTGTTTTTCGAATTTTTGAATTTTAACTTAGAACGTTGATAATGTCATATGCATGTGTTTCTTACGTAATTATTCAATGATGTTGCGAACCAATTGCACCTAATACTACACCTCAAAGGGAGATTTTGAGCATCTTGAGCATTCATTATACTTATGCTCTTTATATTTCTTGTTTGAGTGTGCATTGTACTTGACTTTGCTTCTAGAACTTGCTTTGTAATGCATGTTGAAGTTACATGAATATTGTGAATACCATGAGATGATTTGGGCGATTTAGGATTCACCACATTTAGCCAAAAGCCTACCCTTTATATTTCCATTAGTTAGCCAGTTTTGAGCCTTAACCTTTCTTCATAATCTACACCTATACACTTCAATTATACCATTCTTTACATTTATCTTTCCTTTACCTTTACGCTAGAATTTCTTTTTTTGTGATTTGCTCACCCTTATGTGGGATTAAAATTCCAATTGCTATGTTGGTAAATTCACTAAATCTTTTTAATATTTTAAATGCTC